>NC_141040.1:54222500-54265000 GCF_052040795.2 Danio rerio | reverse complement strand
GTAACTGGATGGACAGATCAAAGTACATAAACAAGATACAACATATTGTGTACAAATAACAAGGTTATACTAAAAGATCAGACTTTTCACTCAGTCGATGACAAAATATTCCACATTGTTGCACTGAAGGAGTGACATGAGTGATTTGAGAGTCAGCTTGAGCTAATGAACAGAAAACACCGCTCAACAACCCAGAACACCTTAGTAACCTCCCTCGCATTGTGGCAGAGAGTTTTGCACGCACATTTGGACAATTTTTAATGCATTTTTAAACAGCGCTGCTATAAAAGACTGAGATGAATAAATCTTGCATGAAATCTGAACACTTGTGTGTCCCTGAACCAATAGCGCAAGTACAACCAGTCCAGCACACAATATATGATGACAAGCACAATGTTCAGTCCATATACCCTGATCTGAGCACAATATTCTCTGACACCAGAGGAATGTGACTTTCATTTGTCCCTGAGGAATCAGACACACATGCCTGACCATAGAAGACAACTCACCAGAAAACACAGCATTCGAATCTGACCGCGGCTCATTCCCTGGTTGTGACCCCTGATAATGCAGCCAACTGACATATTTAAAGCTGCTGTATGTACATTTTTGGACTCTTCTAAAGCACAAAAATCCCATTATATACAATCATCTGCCACTTTATTAGGTACACTTACTACACCGGGTTGGACCCCCTTTTGCCTTCAGAACTGCTTTAATCCTTCATGGCATAGATTCAACAAGATGAAAATATTCCTCAGAGATTTTGCTCCATATTGACATGATAGCATCGCAGACTTACTGCAGATTTGTTGGCTGCACATCCATGATGCCAATCTCCCGTTCCACCACATCCCAAAGGTGCTCTATTGGATTGAGATCTGGTGACTGTGGAGGCCATTTGGCTACAGTGAATTCATTGTCATGTTCAAGAAACCAGTCTGAGATGATTCACACTTTATGACATGCGTGAATATGTTGTAAAGGGATGGACATGGTCAGCAACAATTCTCATGTTGGCTTTGGCGTTGACACAATGCTCAATTGGTACTAATGAGCCCAAAGTGTGCCAAGAAAATATCCCCCACACCATTACACCACCACCACCAGCCTGAATCATCAATACAAGGCAGGATGGATTCATGCTTTCATGTTGCTGACGCCAAATTCTGACCCAACCATCTGAATGTTGCAGCAGAAATGGAGACTCATCAGACCAGGCAACGTTTCTCCAATCTTCTATTGTCCAGTTTTGGTCAGCCTGTGTGAATTGTAGCCTCAGTTTCCTGTTCTTAGCTGACAGGAGCGGCACCCGGTGTGGTCTTCTGCTGCTGTAGCCCATCTGCCTCAAGGTTGGATGTGTTCAGAGATGCTCTTCTGCAGACCTCGGTTGTATCGAGTGCTTATTTGAGTTACTGTCACCTTTCTATGAGCTGGAACCAGTCTGGCCATTCTCCTCTGACCTCTGACATCAACAAGACATTAGCGCCCACAGAACTGCCGCTCACTGGATATTTCCTCTTTTTCAGATCATTCTCTGTAAACCCTAGAGATGGTTGTGCGTGAAAATCCCAGTAGATCAGCAGTTTCTGAAATACTCCCCTGTCTGGCACCAACAACCATGCCACGTTCAAAGTCACTTAAATCACCTTTCTTTCCCATTCTGATGCTCAGTTTGAACTGCAGCAGATCGTCTTGAGCATGTCTACCTGCCTAAATGCATTGAGTTGCTGCCATGTGATTGGCTGATTAGAGATTTGCGTAATGTCATAAATCTGGCAATCGTTTTGTCAACGGTGGGTCCGGGTGAATGAAAATAACCCTTTGCAGTATTTTCAATCCTACATACTGCACCTCTAACATATGAACACACACACACACTCACACAAACACACAGGTTGTGCTTTATGGCATCCTACGCGTATTATAAATGCAGTTTTGATGCAGTATAGTTTTAAACCGCCTTAGTTAAAGTGCACCTGTATCTGTCTGCGTGGCGCATGAATATCTATATAAACCACTAGATCTTAAATATTTCAGAATTTATGCAAAACGTCCTTCACAAGTGTAATAAAAAGTTTGCATGTTCTCCCCGTGTTGGCATGGGCTTCCTCCGGGTGCTCCAGTTTCCACCATAGTCTAAACACATGCGCTATGGATGAATTGAATAAGCTAAATTTGCCGTTGTGTATGTGTGTAAATATGAAAGTGTATGGGTGTTTCCCAGTACTGGGTTGAGCTGGAATGACATCCGCTGTGTAAAACATATGCTGGATAAAGCCTGGTTTATACTTCTGCGTCAAGTGACCGGCGTAACCCACGGCGCATGCAACGCGCGTAGCTGTGCATTTATACTTATGCGCTCTGTCTCTGTTGGTCTGCATTAACACTTTCGAAACGCTAGTTGGCAGTGAGGTGTAAATGTTCCTCTGTGTTGAGTTTCTTCGCTGCTGTTTTGCTTTTCCTGAACACTTCCTGGATGTACAAGTGGCTCAAACTCATTCATTTTGAGGCAGGAACTGGCAGATGTGCAACAACTATGAGGTAAACACAAAACAAAACTTTCCATCAGGAGCTCCTTCACAGGACTCCACACTTGTAAACAATCGCTCCATTGGGCTCGCGTCCAGCTCGTGCCATTCGCGCGGCTCTCGGTCACGCCCAGACTCGTCAGCGCTGCTAAGCCGACCAATCAAAGAGCTTGCGCTACGCGTCGTTGCGACGTGTAGTTACAATTTTTCAGAAGTGCATGTCAGCGACGACCACGGCGAAGGGCTATGAGTCAACGCCGTAGCATACGCCGGCGTTTGACGCAGAAGTATAAATCAGCCTTAAGTTGGCGGTTCATTCCACTGAGGCGACCCCTGATAAATAAAGGGACTAAGCCGAAGGAAAATGAATGAATGAATGTATAATAATAAGAAGAAGAACAACATAAGAATCAATTTAATATTTGAAGGGTGTGAAAATTATAGCACACTTTCCATTTCTGTGTGAACTATCCCTTTAATGCATTTAAATTAATAAAAAACAACAACAATGTAATTTTAACAAATGTCAGGCGATCAGCCCAGTTTAAATCTCTTCACTTAAAAAAAAGGACTAATGTTTATCTGAATCTCACTAGAACGAAAAGCCAAATCTCCGATCACGTTTTTGTCATTTCTGCATAAAGTCATATCAAGTTTTTAAAAATAATATCAAATCACATTTTCTGAGCCGTTGACAGTTTTATATGTGTCCCACACTGCTATATATATTCTCTTATATTTCACTAAAAAAGTGTAAATTGGCTGTTTTTGCGTTATTTCGAGCAAATTCGCACTTCCAGTTTGAAACTAATTTTTGAAGCTGCGTCATGGTCATGAGATCTTAGTGTGTATTCCTACATGTAGACTGGACGTCTGTACCTGGAAGTGCCTTATTACGTCTTCGAGTGTGTTGCATTAATGCATGAGTAAGGCTTGGTTCAAATCAATCAGCGCACTCTATTGTGCAACTTCATTAATATTCATTAATGTTACAGTGTTTAGACGGCAGAGAGACGTCACGTTGTGTTGGCAAAACAAGCGTGAAGTGTTGCTTTTTAATTTGCTGCAGTGAAGGTTTTGTTTTCATTTTCTCTCTATGAGAGCGCAGCTGGACTCACATGTGCATCAGTGCACGCGAAGCGCGACAACAATACGTGTCTAAGGAACATTATTTACCCGAGAGCTTTACTCATCTGCAAATGGTGAGATCCGGATTTGCTGCTCGTCTCCTCTTAATAAAGACGCGGCTCCAGTTGGTGTGGATTGTCCTGTCTCTACAGATTTGGTAAGTGAGCGACCAGTGCTCTTTGTTTATTCAAATGGCAAAGTTAGTTCATATGGTATCATGTGTACACATGTTAGCACCACAACCAAACTATTACCGTCGTGTAGGGTTTTCACCGCATTTTGACAGGAATAACACAAGCGGCTTTCTGACGCTACCTGCCGAGTGCATCTAAGTTTCCGGGAAAGGCAGAGATTTTTTTTTCTCTCATTCGCCGTGCGGTATCAAACATTGCATGAAAAATACATGCTTAGAGCAGTTCCTCGAATCAAATATCTTGTTTTTTCACAAGGGTCATGAATGAAATTCCTGAATGAAAGAGCCAAACTGCATTAAAAGTCCACCATTTAATAATTTGTCAAATAATTTGATTACTGATGTAACTACACTTTCTCCACTGTGTGTGTGTGTGTGTGTGTGTGTGTGTGTGTGTGTGTGTGTGTGTGTGTGTGTGTGTGTGTGTGTGTGTGTGTGTGTGTGTGTGTGTGTGTGTGTGTGTGTGTGTGTTTTAACTCTGAAAATCAGCACGTGCCCAAATCGACACTCCCATATCATCCCTCTTTTGCTCCTCCGACACTCCCCCCTAAACAGAGCTGGATGTGCCCACTTTTCTGAATTTTTCCAAAGTAGAGATGTGAAAACACCCTGCTGAAACAAGGGGGTTTCATGGCCCTTTAAATATGTGTGCGAGAAAGCAGACGCTAGAAATGTCTTCAAGCTTTTAAATGTAAAATAATAATAGTAATACATTAATGAAAACAAATTGAAGGGTGGGTAGATTATAGCTCACTGTTCATTCCTGCGTGAACTATCCCTTTAATGCATTTAAATCAATTAAAAAACAACATCATTTTAACAAATGTCAGGCGATCAGCCCAGTTTAAAACTCTTTACTTAAAAAAAGGACTAATGGTTATTGGAATCTAACTAGAATAATAAATCCAAATCTCCCATCACAGATTTTTTGTCATTTCTGTATGAATTCATATCACATTTTAAAAAACAAAATCAAATCAAGTACTTAAAGTACTGTGTGTGCAAGAAAGCAGATGCTAGAAATGTCTTCATGCTTTACATTTACAATACTACTACTACTACTACTACTACTACTAATAATAATAATAATAATACTAATAATAATAATACATTATTGAAAAAATTAAAGGATCATTTCTGCACAAATTCATAGCAAGCTTTAAAAAATAATATCAAATCAAGTACATGAAGTATGTGTGCAAGAATGCAGACGCTACGCATATCTTAATGCTTTTAAATTTGAAAAATATTAATAAGAATAATGATAAGAAAAAGAAGAAGAATATAAACAATAATAATATTAATAACAACAGCAACAACAACAACAACATTATAATAATAATAATAAAAATAATAATAATAACAATAATAATAATAAGAAGAAGAAAAAGAATTGTAATAATAACAACAATAATAATCATCATCATCATTATCATCATTATCATAATAATTATAATACATTAATTTAAATAATCCTAAGGGTGAGTAAGTTATAGCACTTTTCATTTCTGTGGGAATATTAATATTTATCTGAATCTAGACTGATAAGGCCAAATCTCCGATCACACATCATGTCTGTTGTCAATTTTGTGTTTTTCATCATTTTTGCATCAACATGTAACTCCTGCACACATATTTATGCAGAAATATGAAAAATCATAATGCTTTAAATAAAGAAAATAGTTGAAATTTACATTTTTAACCCAACTGGTTGAGTTATTAAATAAGTAATCCAATAAAAGTTAAAAAAAATAACCCAACAAAACACCAACATTTTAACTCAACTGTTTGGTTATTAATAAATACCCAAATAAAGGTTAACAAAATAACCCACATATGTTTAACTCAACCATTGGGTTAAATAAATAACTCAAGGTTTTTAAGAATGCACAGTCCAAAGACATGCGGTGCAGGTGAATTGGGTAAGCTAAATTGTCCGTAGTGTATGTGTGTGAATGAGTGTGTATGGATGTTTTCCAGAGATGGGTTGCAGCTGGAAGGGCATTCGCTGTGTAAAACATAAGCTGGATAAGTTGGCGGTTCATTCCGCTGCGGTGACCCCAGATTTATAAAGGGACAAAAACGAAAATGAATGAATTTATTTACACGGCCATAATTGAAAACAATTATTAGTAGTCCTGATAGTAGCGATAGTAATACCAGAATAAAAAAAACATTTAATCAAAATTACACAATGCATTGGGCTAAATTATATAACCCAAATAAGTTGGGTTAAAAAATCACCCGTAGATGGGAAGGTGCTATAATAACCTATAGTTAGGTTATATGTTGGGATATTTTAACCTAACAATTTTAATAGAGAATCTAGACTGATAAGGCCAAATCTCCGATCACACATCATGTCTGTTGTCAATTTTGTGTTTATCATCATTTTTGCATCAACATGTAACTCCTGCACACATATTTATGCAGAAATATGAAAAATCATAATGCTTTAAATAAAGAAAATAGTTGAAATTTACATTTTTAACCCAACTGGTTGAGTTATTAAATAAGTAATCCAATAAAAGTTAAAAAAATAACCCAACAAAACACCAAAATTTTAACTCAACTGTTTGGTTATTAATAAATAAACCAAATAAAGGTTAAAAAATAACCCACATATGTTTAACTCAACCATTGGGTTAAATAAATAACTCAAGGTTTTTAAGAATGCACAGTCCAAAGACATGCGGTGCAGGTGAATTGGGTAAGCTAAATTGTCCGTAGTGTATGTGTGTGAATGAGTGTGTATGGATGTTTTCCAGAGATGGGTTGCAGCTGGAAGGGCATTCGCTGTGTAAAACATATGCTGGATAAGTTGGCGGTTCATTCCGCTGCGATGACCCCAGATTTATAAAGGGACAAAAACGAAAATGAATGAATTTATTTACACGGCCATAATTGAAAACAATTATTAGTAGTCCTGATAGTAGCGATAGTAATACCAGAATAAAAAAAAAAACATTTAATCAAAATAACACAATGCATTGGGCTAAATTATATAACCCAAATAAGTTGGGTTAAAAAATCACCCATAGATGGGAAGGTGCTATAATAACCTATAGTTAGGTTATATGTTGGGGTATTTTAACCTAACAATTTTAATAGAGAATCTAGACTGATAAGGCCAAATCTCCGATCACACATCATGTCTGTTGTCAATTTTGTGTTTTTCATCATTTTTGCATCAACATGTAACTCCTGCACACATATTTATTCAGAAATATGGAATATCTTAATATCTTAATATCTTAAATAGTAAATAAATATAATAATAATTAAATAAATAATTAAATAAAATGATTTGAAGGTCCAGTTTATAATATCACAATCTTCATTTCTGTGTGAACTATCCCTTTAATGCATTTAAATAAATAAATAAACAAATAAATAAATAAATAAATGCATTTAATAATTTGTAGTCAGTTTAAATCCCATCACTTCAACAACAACAACACAAATGTTAGTTAAGACTGATGTTTTCTGAATCTCACTAGACCGATAAGGGCAAATCACTGATCCCTAGAGCTATACACATCTGTCTCTGTCACCTGCAAAGTCAAATCCCCTCCCTCCATTAATCCCTCCAAAAGCCCACCCTGCGACTGCTGGTCTGGTGTTCGGTGCTCGGACTCACCTGTCCCGGTCAGGATGGTGGACATGCCCCACGCCACGAGCAGGACACTGCAGACCAAACACACCTGCGCCAGCAGCATCTCCCGCCGCTTGCGCACTCGGAACATCCTGGCGATGATGGATTTCTTGGAGACGCTGTGGTCCTGATGCTGCTCCTGATGCGCGCCGCTGGTCATCGTCGCGGGCTTGAATGATCGTCTAATAAGAATCGCGCAGTGCTCAGAGGTCTGGATCCCGAAAACAGACACAGCGGCAGAGGATTCACTGTCCCAGATCCCTGCTCTCATCAGATTCCTCCCCGCCGCATTGCAACAGCGTTAAATCCCCGCACTGGCGCATCGTCCGCGTGCCGTGAAGATCAGCGCTCTCCGGTGATGCCCTTCAGCCGGTCTGCCCGTTGAAAAGCGTTGCTGCTCTACCCATCAGGAATTAAGGACGGGAACTTTGCGCTGCTCTGGTGTCCACCGGAGACACGTGACGGTCCGCGATCCGGTGCGTTTACGGTGTTGATCCGCGGCTGAAGCGACGAGAGAGAGGGAGAGAGAGAGAGGAGGGGAGAGAGAGAGAGAGTGTCTATGTATTTATTTACATCAGTGCTGGTGTAAACTACATTATAAAGCATTGCACTTCTTGAGTGAAAGTATGGTATATGCATATCTTATATTGATACAGAGCAGAATAAAATAAAACAGACACTTTATAGTCACATTACAAGCAATAATAATATACTATTTTATGTTTTATACACACATACATGATTTTATACAATTAAAATCACTATACTATACTATAATCACTATACATCACAGCTATTATTATAATTTAAAACATGCATTCAACCGGAGCATGCGGCACAGGTGAATTGGGTATAGGCTAAATTGTCCGTGGTGTATGAGTGTGTGTGTGAATGTGTGTGTGGATGTTTTCCAGAGATGGGTTGCGGGTGGAAGGGCATCCGTTGCATAAAAACTTTCTGGATAAGTTGGCGGTTCATTCCGCTGTGGCGACCCCGGATTAATAAAGGGACTAAGCTGACAAAAAAATGAATGATGAACGAAGCACATTTCTAAGCATAATAGTTTTAAAACCCTATTTCTAATAACTGATTTATTTTATCTTTGACATGATGACAGTATAATATTTTACTTGATATTTTTCAAGACACTTCTAAAGTGACATTTAAAGGCTTAACTAGGCTAATTAGGTTGACTAGGCAGGTTAGGGCAATTAGGCAAATTATTGTATAACAGTGGTTTGTTCTGTAGACTATCGAAAAATAATTAGCTTAAAGAGGCTAACAATTTAGTCCCAAAAATGGCTTTTCATTCTTGCCGAAATAAAACAAATAAGACTTTCTCCAGAAGAAAAAATATTATCAGACATACTGTGAAAATTTCCTTGCTATGTTAAACATCATTTGGCAAATATTTAAAAAAGGAAAAAAATCAAAAGGGGGCAGATAATTCTTAGACTTCACCTGTAAATATATATATATATATATATATATATATATATATATGCATATATATACATATGCATATATATACATATATATTTGTATGCATATATATCCATATCCATTTATATTTATATGTGTGTATATATATATACATACATATATATACACAAACACACACACACACACACATATTTACAAACACACACACACACACACACACATATACATATATATATATATATATATATATATATATATATATATATATATCTATATTTATATATATATATATATATATATATATATATATATTTATATATATATATATATATATATATATATATATATATATATATATATATATTTATATATTTATATATATATATATATATATATATATATATATATATATATTTATTTATATATATATATATATTTATATATATATATATATATATATATATATATATATATATATATATATATATATATATATATATATTTATTTATATATATATATATATATATATATATATATATATATATATATATATATATATATATATATATATATATATATATATATATATATATATATATATATATATATATTTATACAACAGTTCTGTCTGGTTCTCAAATCTGATTGGCTGATAGCCATGCGATATTCTGCAATATCAGAACTCCCACAGCCTCTTTACCCTTTGTGTATTACTCCACACACATACAGCCAGCAAAAAGCAGACACTACAGATTCAAAGTTTAAAAGATGCTTCCTCAGCTGTTTAACTGTCTTATGATTTGAATCCAATGTGGAAGAAAGTAGTTCCACATACAAAAGGGTTTTTGAAGCTCTCTGTGTTTGATTTTGTTTTTATATTTATGCCGTCAAACTGTTGTATAAACGCAATATCACACTCGTAGCATTGCGATATGGCTGTATATCGGCACTGGTGGGGCCTGCGGCCTCGTGCCAATGCACGCCTCCCACCAGTGTCGATATACAGCCATATCGCAATGCTACGAGTGTGATATTGCTCATATATATATAAGGTGGGCATAAATTAATTTTTAAAATTTAGATTAATTTCATTGTACTCTTGGAATTAATCTAGATTAAAATGGCTCATTTAAATTCTGTCGAAGGCATTCAGAATATGTGTGCTATCCAAATATTGACTAAAAGTAGTTTGAGAACGGGTTTCTCAAGCCAGGTGGCTCATTAGACCAGGGGCTCATCTCCTATTTCCAAAATGCATCACAAACTGCTTGAGAAACTGTTCTACTGTGATAATTGGTGATGAAAATAAATGATGTTTAATAAGATGTACTTGTGTTTACTGACTGTTTATTCCGTTAAACATGAATGTTGAACTGTCGGCCTACATAAGCTCCAAAAAGCGATTTTTGATCACCTTAATTCGACTAAAGTCAGAACTGAACTAACAGAGATGGAATGAAGACATGTGGACTATGCAGATATTAGTGGCACTACTGAAGTAAACACCCCGATCAAACTATTATCATCATGTAGGACTTATCATATTTTCCAACAGGATCCACACACGCGGCTGTCAGTAAAGGACCGCACACACATTGCGAAATGCAGAAGTTTTGTTCTTTCCATTTGGCGTGCGTTATTGAATTCCATAACACTCTCACCAGTCCTTACTCCTTATTTGCATCTTATACCCCAGTTTGTCACGGGGGCATGAATGAAATGTTCATGAGTGAATGTGAAACTGCCGAACTGCAGTTAAAGTCAGCCAAAATTACAGAAAACTCTTCCATGAAAGCACTTCACGTAAACATCTTAATTATATTATTGTCTATTAAGGCAAATAACTACACTACAGATGTCCATGTAAGTGTAGTCAGTAGTGTCTTCAAAGTGAGTGAAAGATCCAGAAGGGCATCCTGCTGAATTGATTCAGAAGGGCACTTTTTTGTCAAATGGCTCACCGGCCAGGTAAACAGTTAAAGTCAGTAATATTAGCCCTCTTCAAAATTTTTTTCTTCTTTTTTTTAACTATTTTCCAAATGATGTTTAACAGAGCAAGGGAATTTTCACAGTGTGTCTGATAATATTTTTTCTTCTGGAGAAAGTCTTATTTGTTTTATTTCAGCAAGAATAAAATCAGTTTTAACTTTTTAAACACCATTTTAGGGACAAAATTATTAGCCCCTTTAAGCTATTTTTTTTCTCTCTATAGTCTACAGAACAAACCATCGTTATACAATACCTTGTCTGCTCTCTATTAAATTGGGGAAAAAATAAACAAGCAGTCTAATAAGTCAGGGGGGCTAATAATTCTGACTTCAACTGTACATCTGTGCTAAAATATCAAGGTGAAAGTCGTCACAGCTTGCATAGAATAGACCCAGCTCCCAAACCAACTTTGGGAATAGATTAACGGCAATATTTTTTTGTATCGCCCGATAAGAGTCTCACGTTAATGGCCCACCACTAATATATATATATATATATATATATATATATATATATATATATATATATATATATATATATATATATACACACACACAAACACATTGTTAAAAACTAAATAAAATAATTTTATTCTGCAAATGATTTAACAAATTACATGTTTGTAATTTGAATGTGTTGCACTTTGGGTGTATGGCCAAACACAATAAATGCGCTATACAAATATAAATGCAGACATATGGTGCAATAGCACGTCAGGGCACGAGTTCAAATACCGGCTTGAGGACATTTCCCTACCCTAACCCTCTCTCTATCTTCGCTTCCTGTCTAACTACTGTCCTACCTAATAAAGGCCAAAAATAAATCTTTAAAAAAATAAATAATACACATTACATTACTTATAAACAATTTCTATGACCTTTTTAAAACCATAGTTAAATCATCATAAATTAAATTAGATTTAATTTTTTTCTGAAGAATCAGCTGGCACTGAAGACTGTATTAATGATCCTAAAAACTTAGCAAATTACACTTTTTCACTACACTTCATATTCATTTTCCTTCGGCTTAGTCTCTATTTTACAGGTCACCACAGTGGAATAAACTTCCAACTATTCCAGCATATGTTTTACGTAGCGGATGCCCTTTCAGCTGCAATCCAGTACTGGGAAACACCCATACACACTAATTAACACATACTCGTACACTACAGCCAATTTAGTTCATCAATTCTCTTATAGCACATGTTTGGACTGTGGGGAACACCCGGAGGAAACACCCGCCAACACAGGGAGAACATGCAAACTCAACACAGAAATGCCAACTGACCCAGCCAGGACTGGAACCAGCAACCTTCTTGCATTGAAGCAACAGTGCTACCCACTAAGCCACCTACACTTCATATTTTTACCAACAATTCAAATAGAAACTGCTCATTAATTGTAGTGTTATTGTGCCTCTTAGCAAGATGGTCGCTGATTCAAGCCTTGGCTGTACCAGTTGGCATTTCTGTGTGGAGTTTGCATGTTCACCTCATGTTGACGTGCGTTTCCTCCGGCTGCTCCGGTTTCCTCAACAAGTCCAAACACATGCGCTATAGGTGAATTGGGTAAGCTAAATCGTGTGCATATGAGAGTGTATGGGTGTTTCCCAATAATGGGTTGCAGGTGGAAGGGCATCCATTGCGTAAAACATATGCTGGATAAGTTGGAGGTTAATTCCGCTGTGGTGACCCTTGATGAATAAAAGGAATAAGCCAAAAATAAAATGAATGGATGTGTGTGTGTGTGTAAAAAATAAAATCTTCGGTTGAATCATATTAAGGGTGTGAACAAGGTCAGGTATTTGTGCGTGTGTGTCATGTTTTTTTAACATACTTTGATAGTACCAACATAATGACCTTGAAGGTTTCAGACATGCATGATGCACCGTCTAGACACATGAGATCAACACGTCATGCTTCATACAGCTCATAACTCTTCTGTGTGGTGTTTATGAGCCTAGAATAAAACAGCCTTCTCTGTTCGTGCGGTAGATTTATTTTAGATGTGCATATACAAACAAAACACTCTATTTAAAACAAGAAAGATGAATATTTGAATATCAAATCAATCATTTAAAAAAACAAAAACCTTTCAATAATGATTTCCTAATGCAGCTGTGAAGGACAAACACACACTTACACACATGTTGGTATTGGTGGTATGCAGGGACTCTCCCTAAAGGTATTTTAGGGTGCTTTCACACTTGCCTCATTTGTTCATTAATTTTCCTTCACCTTAGTCTTTAATTCAAAAGTTGCCACAGCGGAATGAACCGCCAACTATCCCAGCATGTTTTAAGCAGCGGATGCCCTTCCAGCTGCAACCCAGTACTGGGAAACACCCATACACTCTGGAATTCACGCACATACACTAAGGCCAATTTAGTTGGTTCAATTCACCTATAGCACAGGTGTTTGGACTTTGGGGGAAACCAGAGCACCCAGAGGAAACCCACACCAACATGGGGAGAACATGCAAACTCCGCACAGAAATGCACACTGGCACAGCCGGGACTCGAACCAGCGACCTTCTTGCTGTGTGGCATCAGTGGTAACCCCTGAGCCATCAAGCCACCCTTGAAAATCAATTATTTGCTCTGCTAAACATCATTTGTCAAATATTTGAAATATAAATTCACTGCAGGGCTAATAATTTTGACTTACACTGTATGTAATTAGACAAAAAAATGTCCCTGTAAACCACCAAAACTAGTACACACACACACACACACACACATACACTGGTTGTCCTTGTGCAGGTCTGCTGTCCTTTACTGTCACAGTCCTGTGCACTGGACAGGATCCACTCCTATTAACCCGCTTTAATAATACCGGCGTTTGCCTTAATTAGCCTGATTCATTGTTAAACTATAATTGCTCACCGTGTTCAATTAAACGCAGCTCAAGTTCGTGATTATGGAAACTTTTCAATGAAACACAATTATAAAGTATATTCAGACGCAGAGGTATGAGAGACGTGACCTCTAGAGAAATCTCACCGTCATTGTAGTATACTCAAACCAGGATCTTCATGCATACGTACCCCTGTTTACATTTCTGGAGAGCACCAAATACGTACCAGGAGCTACGTGTTTTTGTAGTTTTGTTTTCGCTAATCCATCAAAGGCCACTGTGTACGCTTTTTCAGATATCAAATTTCTCTTGCGAACGCCATTCGCGCCTGCTGTTCCTATGTAAATCCACCAGAGGCCGCTGTCGACTGACTGACTGACTGACTAACTGATCAACCGGTCCCCCCACCCTCTTCCTTCCCTAAACCCAATCAACAGTGTTTTCAAAACCACTGATTGACTACATCTCATGTCCGCCGACTTACACGGTGAGCTACTGGGCAAACTGGTAATAGCAGAAAAGCGGTCCACACAGAGGTAAGTGGTCAGCTGGAAGCATGAAAAGAAACAGAAGCCATCGATGGCATCATACTGCCCTGTAGCATTTGTTTTAAAGATGAAATGCAGTCATACGTATTTCTGGCTACAAAATTCGCGCTTCCAGAAATGTTGATGGGGTACGTTTTCACAATGAGCCTATGTTGCAAATACTAGAAAGGCAGGTCATAAACGTCCCCGGTAACACCAGCTTAGTTTATTCTCCTAGATATTTACGATCACTTTCAGTATCATTCAAAAGTCTCGTCTGCTTAACAAGGCTGCATTTATTTGATTAAAAATATAGTAAAATTGCTAAATATTTTTAGTTGGAACTGTGATCATATTAAAAAAGTTCCTTTACGGACATTTACAAATCAAATTTGATGTAGCTATCTAGTAGGCTTAGATGTTTTACTCTGATTTTGATGTCTGCAATACACATACCTGCCAACATTTGGTTCATATAATCCTGCAGATGGTGGAGGGGGAGGTGGGGGATGGGGGCTGAAGGGTTTCAAAAGGTTTTACAAAGAAAATGGCGCCAAACTCCTTACTATTCCAATATATACACTGTTTCCAAACTATTTACAAAAACAGGCAACCATATCTGAAGGACAATCCAAAATCAATGTCAGCAGGCAACAAAGATCAAACAAGCCAGTGGAACAAAGTATCATAAACAAAGCAAACACTAAAACAAACAGTACTCACAATTCTCAATATCATCTCAGAAGTCAAAACAAAGTCAGAAGAAAAACAAACAGTAGGGATGGCTGACGTAAAACTGACGTTTCGACACAGTAGCCCCTTTCACACAGTGATACCGGTAAATATCCGGAAAATTTCCGGAACGACTTTACCGGTATATTGAAAAAAGCGCTGTTCACACAGGCGAGGACGTTACGGAATTTTTCCGGAAAAGAGCATTCACACATCCATTCCAAAATACCGGTAAATTCTGACATCATTCACCACAAATGAGCTTTAAACGGCTGCGCTTGTATTTGTAAACATTTGACTAAATCACAAACTCTGTGGATGATCAATATTGTGAACAACTTTCGCAGGATCACTTTCGCATGTCGAGATGTTCATAATATGTGCGTGTGCAGGCGCTCACAGGCTGTTTCACAGGCACACGAACGTAAACAAACAACGGCTTATCATAAGTATCTCATCGATGATTATTTACACAGTTGGCATTAAGAAGAACATATAAACGTGATCTGACTAACTTCTAGCAGCTAAATGTGTCTGGAAAAATATTCAAAGGCTTTTATTCTCACAAACCGCGCGGACGTAAATGCGTCTGACTGTTGTGATTGGCTTAAGCAGACGTTTCACGTCAGCACGTTCTAGACGTGCATGCGCTTATTACGGCAATCTTCCATCTGCATTCACACAGCGCAGCATTCCGGCAAATTGCCGGTAATGTTAAAACTTCTCTTTTCGGAAAATAGCCAGAACGAATTTACCGTTATTTTCAAAAAGGACCTGTTTACACATACACACCTTTCCGGAAAATTGCCGGCAATTTTCCGGAAAGGTCTGTATGTGTGAAAGGGGCTAATGTCGAGATCCCTAAGCACAAGTGTTTCGAAACACTGCACCCAAGCATGATCCGAAACACCCAAGTCACGTGACTAAAGTGTTTAGAAAAACTCAAGTCACGTGACTAAAGTGTTTAGAAACACCTGGTCACGTGACTAAAGCGATTCAAAGCAGTTTAGAAAGTTTAGAAGCGTTTCGAGACCTGGCGAATCTGCATGTAACTGCCAGGGTCAGAAACAATTGCTGTCTCATGGCCGAGTAGACTGTGCGTGTGCACGCTGTTAATATGCTTCCAATGACTTTCTCGACTTGTACAAATACTCCAAAATCATGGTTTTGGAAAAGCGCTATATAAATGTAAGGAATTATTATTATTATTATTATTATTATTTACTCTTGCACTTTAACTAGCCGGCAGCTAGCTCTCTGCAACTCTCACATGGTCGCCCACTGAAACTAAGCAGGGCTGCGCCCGGTCAGTACCTGGATGGGAGACCACTTGGGAAAGCTAGGTTGCTGCCGGAAGTGGTGTTAGTGAGGCCAGCAGGGGGCGCCCAACCTGCGGTCTGTGTGGGTCCTAATGCCCCAGTATAGTGATGGGGACTATATACTGCTCAGTGAGCGCCGTCTTTTGGATGAGACGTTAAACCGAGGTCCCGACTCTCTGTGGTCGTTAAAAATCCCAGGATGTCCTTCGAAAAAGACTAGGGGTTTAACTCCGGCATCCTGGCCAAATCTGCCCACTGGCCTCTGTCCATCATGGCCTCCTAACCCTCCCCATATCATGATTGGCATATCATCACTCTGTCTCCTCTCCACCAATCAGCTGGTGTGTGGTGTGCGGTCTGACGCAAAATGGCTGCCGTCGCATCATCCAGGTGGATGCTGCACACTGGTGGTGGATGAGGAGATCCCCCCCCCCATTGTGTAAAGCGCTTTGAGTGCCCAGAAAAGCGCTATATAAATGTAACGAATTATTATTATTATTATTATTAATTACCTGGATGATGCACTCATTCAGCCGGTAAAGTGAACTGTGTAATGATGGACACTTCACGCACTCAACGACCACAGGTTTGCTTACGTAGCGGAAGGCGCTATCGGGCACACATGTTGGATAACTTTATTTATTTTGGATGGTGAAAGCAAAATTCTCCAATGAGAGTGATTATAGCGCGTCCCGATGGTGAATGCGGTTATACTCACGACAGGTATTATTAGATGATTTGGTCGTTTATTTCGCTGATTTGGCAACCTTCAAACGTCATCAGGGAAACGGTTTGAATTTCCGCTTAGTAAAAAAACAATAGTGCACCATAAATATACTATACTGTTGAGTGTGTAAGTGCATAAGTACATGAGTGCATAGTGTATAGTGTGCCATTTGGGACGCAGCTTAAGTGAATTGAGAAAATTGCTGGCTGACTCCACCCATTATATCCCTTTCTCACCTGTATCTTTCTCCAGGATGTGTTATACAACTTGACAACAACCATAAGATTTTTATTCAATTAGAACAAATGTTTTTACCCAAAAACAAGCATTTTGACACCATTCACCCTTAATTTATGATTTTATTTCCCCCCGTTACATCTACAATACTATATTTTTGGCGGTTTTAGCTGAAGTTGTACCTCATATTTCCCTCAGAGTGTAAGATCTTTGATTCCCTGTAAACAGATGCCACAGGAAGCGAGTGTTAGCGAGCGCTTGTTTTATTTTTTATTTTTGGCGTCACAGACACACGCAGGGCTTCCTGTCTCGTCGGGATTCTCCAAATTTAATGCATCCACGAGCTCTTGCATCACTGGCAGGACAATAAAATATTCATCATAATCATAAGACGCAGTCGCGACACGGCGGTGCGGTGGGGTTTGTTTGGACACACACACATACACGCACACATGCAGAGAGAGCGACACACACAAACAAACACACACACGGTCACAGAACAAACGGTGTCAGGTGAAGACGGCGACCTGTGCCAGATTCATTACACGCTAAACATTTCTCCTCCGACGCTAATGAATACAAACCTGCAGGCCAGTAAACAGTGACCTTTAGCTCAGCTCTCACAGTCGCATCTGCTCATTTTCAGCGCAGAAAGACGAGGACGACATGAATATTGCACTTCCAATGCAGAAATCTGGATTCCTCCAGCATAACACGAGCAGACACTGTTAACACTTCACTGAGCTTGCTTTGTTTAGAGTTACAGTAGTTCACTTTAAGGGCATCACGGTGGCGCAGTGGGTAGCATGATCACCTCAAAGCAAGAAGGTTGCTGGTTTGAGCCTCGAGTGGGTCAGTAGGCATTTCTGTGACATGTGGTATAGCCAAATTGTCCATAGTGTATGTGTGAATGAGTGTTGCCCAGTTATAAGTTGCAGCTTGAAGGGCATCAGCTGTGTAAAACATGCTGGATAAGTTGGCGGTTCATTCCGCTGTGGTGACCCCAGAATAATAAAGGGACTAATTAAGCCAAAAAGGAAATTAATGAGTAATTCACTTCTAGGGCTATTATAGCTAAACAAATCCAATAGTATCTGGATGCAGCCTTTATGATGCAAGCTGAGATTGCATCACTCAGCGATGCAATGTCAGACCCAGTGCACTCAATGGAGTGAGTGACATCACTGTGACGGGTGGGGTTAGGTGAGCGCATTAAAAAGCATTGGATGCAGCTCAGATTGCACTGCACCGAGTCTGCAGCCAGACCCCTCTCAACAAATCAAATATTTTTGTTATAAAGAAAACATTTCCTGGATGTTGGTTACTAAATGTAAGTAATTATTAAAGAAACATTTTTTTTATTAAGATATAACTTAGATTTTTTTCTATAACCTTATTTCTGGTAAAAACACAAACCACAAATTGATTTCTGCATAAATACTGCACAGCACAACAGCTTTTAACCATAACAATAACCAGAAATGTTTCATTATTAAATGCTGGAATTTAATAGGATCCCTGAAGATATCGTGTGTCACAGGTATGAATTAAAATGTAAAGGGGAAATGAAGCACTCAGTCAAGTTTACCTTATTCTGTACATTGGTTTCCACTTTAATGAAAATATGTTAAGCAAACTCGATTAATGTAATCATTTAGCAGAAAACGGCATGTTTAGATTTTAGATGGTGCCACCATCTTGGAATGTCGCTGTATCTGACGTCACGGGGTTGGTTGAGTTCCCTACACTGAACAGAAACAATGGAAGTAAAGGAGGCTGTAAAGCTTAATTTAACCCAATGCGTGAAGTTGTGGACGTGGAGCTGCTGCAAATACAAGCCTCAGATGTGTGTCTAATATAAAAGAATATATATTTATTCTATTTTCCCCCTTTTAATTACCGATCATTTGATGCGCTTTGCTCCACTCGCTGTATTACGCTGCCTGACAGCCTGTCTGGGTTTCAACCATGACTGTAACAGACTGAACACAGAGATTGGACCCAATGTATACAATCAATTATTTAATAGTTTAACCCAATGCATGAAGTTGTGGACGAGCATCACAGAGTTGGTGCGAATACTGCTAATAAAGTATGTTTCTTTTGTTTTTCGTTTTGGTACCATCAATCGAGTTTGTTTAATTCGTTTTCAGTAAAGTGGAATCCATTGTACAAAATAAGGTAAACTTGACTGAGTGCTTCATTTCCTTTTTAAAATACATTTATATCGATATTTATACTTCTATTATAAATTGTGATTAAATGTAGTAATTCAGAATATTACTGATTAGTTTACTGTATTTATGAGTGCTTGGTGATGAGAACAGACTGAAATAAAAGCATTGGAAATTGTAAAATTTCAACAATTTCTTTCAATTTGCTTAATTGACCTGAAAAATTAACACTTGTATTATCATTAACTAACTTACTTTTTTTTTTTTTTTTTTTTTTTTTACAAATTTAATAAGTGAATAGCTCATTTTTAGTTAATCTGTTTTATAATTTTAACTAATGGGACCTTATTTTAAAAATTTCTTACCATCAATGTTGCTGGCAGATCATCAGCTGAACAACTGGTTGTTGTTTATATATATATATATATATATATATATATATATATATATATATATATATATATATATATATATATATATATATATATATTTATATACTTTTTTAGGTACACCTGTCCAACTGCTCGTTAATGCAAATTTCTAATTAGCCAATCACATGGTAGCAACTCAATGCATTTAGGCAGGTAGACATGGTCAAGACGATCTGCTGCAGTTCAAACTGAGCATCAGAATGGAGAAGAAAGGTGATTTCAGTGACTTTGAACGTGGCACGGTTGTTGGTGTCAGATGTGCTGGTCTGAGTATTTCAAAACTCAGTGTACTCATCTTCTGACTTCCAGCAGGATAACGCGCCATGATGTTAAGCGAGAATCATCTCAGACTGGTTTCTTGACTATGACAATGAGTTCACTGTACTCAAATGGCCTCAACAGTCACCAGTTCTCAATTCAATAGAGCACCTTTGGCATGTGGTGGAACTGGAGATTGGCATCATGTGTGTGCAGCTGACAAATCTGCAGCAACTGTGTGATGCTATCATGTCAATATGGAGCAAAATCTCTGAGGAATATCTCCAGTATCTTGTTGAATCTATGCCATGAAGGATGAAGACAGTTCTGAAGGCAAAAGGGGGTCAAACCTGGTACTAAGGTGAACCTAATGAAATGTCCAGTGAGTGTGTGTGTGAGTGACTGTAAATGTATATAATTCATATATAATATTATAATTTATTTTTGAAGTCTTAGAAGCAGGATGTGTTGAAGAAACGCACAGGTTGAAGAGTGCAACCTTTTCTCTGACAAATATAGACTGTAAAGGTTAATCAGAGAAAGAGAGAGTCCATTTAATCCGCAGTGACATATCATCGTGATAAAGACGGTAACAAATGGCTTGTTTGTGTTTTTTTCCTGCAGAAGAACAAACTGACCTTGAGGACGATCACAAACCTGAGGGCGCTGCTAAGCGGGGGAAGTTAGGATCATTCTTAGGGCACATGCTGTTTTGGGGCCCCCAGAGTTAGAGGGCTAAATCAGTATCATTCATTCATTCATTAGCCGCATTTCCACTATCGGGCCAGTGCGAGCCAGGGCTTTAATCGGGCCGGGCCAGGCCGATAGCCCGGGAGGTTGAGAAATGAGGCCGAAATCATGGCGCGTTTCCACTGACGGGCTAATAGCTCACAGCGCGTCACGCAAACACCACCCACAGAACATCCCCCGAATCAAACGTCACACAACCCGCCCACTTCAGATAAAGCACACCATAGAATCATCACGAAACGAAACCATTACAATGAAGACAACCGAAACAAACAAACGACACGTTACTGTACAGCAGTACATGAAATGTCTATACGCACAGACCTGTGTATTTCCATTCATTACATTTGTTTACTCGCCGACCAACTGCCATTGTGCATTCTTTTCGGCTATTAGTCAGGGGTCGCCACAGCGGAATGAACCACCAACTTATCTAGCACATGTTGCAGCGGATGCCCTTCCCGCTGCAACAAATCAATATCATATTGCACATATTGGTAATAGTATTAGGACACTGTGGCATGTTTTATGAATGCAATAGTACAGTCCCCAGGATATATTCAGGAAAATCTTTGTAATATACTACAGTATTAACATGGTGATCCAGTGCATCCCAGAGAACATCCTGGTATTATCATGCCACATTTGGACAAACATGAAATTCAGGACTCAGAGCAGTTTTCACTCTCTTGCACTTTACATTATTACTTTTTTTTCTCCTTTTTTTTTTTTTTGCTGTTGCACAGAATATTATCTAATATCTACAGTGCCACCAGAAAAATGACTGTCACCTTACCCACAATGCACTCTTTTTTTTTCCCACACAGTATAATACAGATGGAGCGCTGCATAATTTGTTCTTTTCCCCACAGAGTCTTGACAGCTAATTTCTGTGCATATTACAAACTCCGCCGCCTTGGGAACAAATGTTCAGTCGATCACCTGCAGGATGAAATATCACAGCGTATGCATGACAAACTGCAGCCTGCAGAGCAGAAAATACCCAGCAGGACACAACCCAACACGTTTTGACTTCTTCAGTTTGTGCACGTCAATCCGCAAGGTGTTCAGAGGTTTGCTTTTATAACTGCACTGTAGACTTTTATTTATTCATTCATTTATTTTCCTTCAGCTTCGTCTGAGGGGTTATTTATTAGAGGTCGCCACAGCGGAATGAACTGCCAACTATTCCAGCATGTGTTTTGCTCAGCGGATACCCTTCCAGCCAATAGTATCTGGACGCAGCCTTTATGATGCAAGCTGAGATTGCATCACTCGGCTATGCAATGTCAGACAATGCGCTCAAATGGAGCTAGTGACATCACTGTGACGGGTAGGGTTGGGGGTGGGGTTAGGTGAGCCCATTAAAAAGCATTGGATGCAGCCCAGATTGCACTGCACCAGGTCTGCAGCCAGACCCCTCTCCTTCCAGCTGCAACCCAGTACTGGGAAACACCCATACACAGTCACTCACATACACTACAGCCTATTTAGTTCATCCAATTCACCTATAGTGCATGCGTCGGACTTGTAGGGGAAACCGGCGCACCCGGAGGAAACCCACGCGCAGACACAGGGAGAACATGCAAACTCCGCACAAAAATGATCCAACCGGGACTCAGCGACCTTATTGCAGTGAAGTGACAGTGCTAACCACTTAGCCACTGTGCCGCCTTTAGATTATTTATTAAATATTAAGTATATATATAAGTATAAAATATATACAAGTATAAATATTATATAAGATATTATTTGAATAATATTGTAATATTGACACAGTTGATCACAACATTCTTCTGGACAGGCTGGAAAACTGGGTTGGGTTGTCTGGGAGGGTCTTCAAATGGTTCAGATCTTACTTTGAAGGGAGAGGTTACTATGGCTGTTTAGGTCACCACAGGTCAAGGTGGACACCCATGAGTCCCACAAGGCTCGATTCTGGCACCTCTCCTGTTCAACCTTTATATGCTTTGTCACGACCTGGCTCAAAGACAATGACAAATTGAAGCGAGGACATACACAGGATGGTGTGGTACTGAAAGTATCTATTTAAACATTAAAGAATAATCAAGTGCTCACTTTAGGTCAGCAAAATCAAATAATAAACAAAGCTAAAAAAGAAACAAAACAAACAGGAGCAAAAGCACAGCTTCCCCAAGCAAACACTGCTGGCTTTTTTATAGAGGGGAAAACGGGTGTTCCCAAATGCGCAGATGAGTCTCTGTCCTTCCTGCTTCAGCTGATCAGTGGGTTGGTCTAAGGGCCCACTCACACTATGCTATTCGTACTGTGCCCAGGCCCGTTTCCCGGATCGTTTGAGAAGTGTGTGCGCGCTGAATCAGGCTCAAGCACGGTTCAATTGGCCGGCCCTGGCCCGGTTGGAAGAGGTGTGCCTGAGCGCGGTTCACTTGGGCTTTGGCACGGTATGCTTGTGTGTGAGTGCAAAACGCTCCAAAGCCCGAAACTGAAAGCGAGACGTGACTTTGAAGGGACTGTTTCATATGGATTTATTATTCATTCTTACTGTTCAGTGAACACAAACTGCCGTAGTTTATTAAAGACGAGAACTCCTCACTGCATGACAGCTGCGCATCTTCAGCAGACCTCCTCATTCCTGCAGCATGAGAGCTTTATGATTGTTTATGAGCGCCAAAATTGGCGGATCTGTTCGGTGAAATATTTGACTGCGTGTCCCCGCATCCCTAAGGACTGTTTGGCGAAATATTTGACTGCATGTCACTGCATAACAAACGACTGAAACGATATAACAAGAGAAATCTCCACTGTGCTGCTGAGTGAGAGAGCGCTTCTCACTGAACAGCGCAGCAGCGATGACGTAAGCTTGCCCAGGCCCGATTGTGGTGTGAGTGCGGGCCGTCGGGGGAGACAGGAGGGGGGACAAGCGTGCTTTGGCCCAGTTCGAGGGAACTGTACATAGTGTGAGTACGGCCTAAGAGACTCGTCACAGCTCTCTCTGAGCCAAATACCTACATAGCTCCCTCTACTGCTGGAATCGGCTTCCAGAAATGATCAGATGTGCTCCAACATTAGGCACATTCAAAGATTCATTCTTTTATAACCTGTTTTAACACATTTCAATCTGTTTTTAATACTTTTTATTATTTATTTTTTATTTTCTTATACTTGTCTTTTCTTATTCTTGTTTATGTAAAGCACTTTGAATTGCCACTGTGTATGAAATGTGCTATATAAACTTGCCTTGCCCACAATTATTTTACAATGATGACCATGTTATTTTTCATTCATTCATTCATTTTCTTGTCGGCTTAGTCCCATTATTAATCTGGGGATACACTACGGACAATTTAGCCTACCCAATTCACCTGTACCGCATGTCTTTGGACTGTGAGAGAAACCAGAGCACCGGGAGGGGAACCCACGCGAAGGCAGGGAGAACATGCAAACTCCACACAGAAACGCCAACTGAGCCAAGGTTTCGAACCAGCGACCCAGCGACCTTCGAACCAGCGACAGCACTACCTACTGTGCCACTGCCTCGTCTTGTTATTTTTCATTAAATTGTTAAATTTTTGTAATTGAAAGCTCCAAAGACTCCAAAGAAAGCCATGGTATGATTGTTATTTATTTTTTTTTATGCAGCACACTCCATTGAAAAAGACTTGATCACTCCAGCCGATCTCAGTTATTCAAATCTTTTGAAACAGAGCTATTCAATTATAGTCATAAATCACAGCAAAACAAAATAAAGATCAAGCAGCCCTAGTTCACAGCTTAACACTAATCATTAACATGATGATTTTTCAGTATTCTTTCCACCACAATTATAAGATCCCACACGCACTGATGTCATTCTCTGGCTTCAAAACTACTGTTTCAATCATCCGTGGGTGAACAACACCACAAACTCACCCACCTGCTGAGAGGAGTACAGGACTGCAGATGGAAAAAACTCAGTGGAGGAACTGTTTGTGCAATGGTGACTATTATTATGGATGAATGTACAACTCTTAAAACGGCAGGTTTAAATGCTGTCAGTCAGCAGCCATTGTTGAAAGATTATTTATTATGAGCGTTGCGTGTAAACCGTCATGAATAAGCTCTTCACAAACATCTCTAGTACTACTTTATCATTCATTTCACAAGTAAATCCCACTGATAATATTTGGCATGCAACTCTAGCTGAAAGCATAAGATGTAGAACTGCATGTACGT
Source organism: Danio rerio (assembly GCF_052040795.2). NCBI lineage: Eukaryota > Metazoa > Chordata > Actinopteri > Cypriniformes > Danionidae > Danio > Danio rerio. The sequence goes on along the minus strand of NC_141040.1, from coordinate 54,239,857 downwards.
CAGCCATTTTTTTGTCATTCATTTTGCTTAAACTGGACTGAAACAGGGCGAGGCAGTGGCGCAGTAGGTAGTGCTGTTGCCTCACAGCAAGAAGGTCGCTGGTTCGAACCTCGGCTCAGTTAGCGTTTCTGTGTGGAGTTTGCATGTTTTCCCTGCCTTCGCGTGGGTTTCCCCCACAGTCCAAAGACACGTGGTGCAGGTGAATTGAGTAGGCTAAATTGTCCGTAGGGTATGAGTGTGTGTGTGGATGTTTCCCAGAGATGGGTTGCGGCTGGAAGGGCATCCGCTGCGTAAAAACTTGCTGGATAAGTTGGCGGTTCATTCTGCTGTGGCGACCCCAGATTAATAAAGGGACTAAGCCGACAAGAAAATAAATGAATGTATGGACTGAAATATGTAGAATTTACAGTAAACTGAATCAATTATTGACATTAAATAATGCAACATACTTCAGTGTGATAGAAAACATTTGAATCTGTTTGTAATTTGTTGTTTAACTTAACTTACACTCACCGGCCACTTTATTAGGTACAGTCCAACAGCTTGTTAACGCAAATTTCTAATAAGCCAATCACATGGCAGCAACTCAATGCATTTAGGAATGTACACATGGTCAAGACGATCTGCTGCAGTTCAAACCGAGCATCAGAACTGGTCTGAGTATTATAGAAACTGCTGGTCTACTGGGATTTTCACGCACAACCATCTTTAGAAAGGCAACAGTAACTCAAATAAGCACTCGTTACAACCAAGGTCTGCAGCAGAGCATGTCTGAATGCACAACAAGTTCAACCTTGAGGCGGATGGGCTACAGCAGCAGAAGACCACACCGGGTGCCACTTCTGTCAGCTAAGAACAGGAAACTGAGGCGACAATTCACACAGGCTCACCAAAACTGGACAATAGAAGATTGGAGAAACGTTGCCTGCTCTGATGAGTCTCCATTTCTGCTGCCATATTCGGATGATCGGGTCAGAGTTTTGAATCAACAACATGAAAGCATGGGTCCATCCTGGCTTGTATCAATGGTTCAGGCTGCTGGTGGTGGTGTTATGGTGTGGGGGATATTTTCTTGGCACACTTTGGGCTCATTAGTACCAATTGAGCATCGTGTCAACGCCACAGCCTACTTGAGTATTGTTGCTGACCATGTCCATCCCTTTATAACCACAGTGTACTCATCTTCTGATCGCTACTTCCAGCAGGATAGCGCACAATGTCAAAAAGCGCAAATCATCTCAGACTGGTTTCTTGAACATGACAATGAGACAATGTACTCAAATGGCCTCCACAGTCACCAGTTCTCAATCCAATAGAGCACCTTTGGGATGTGGTCTGGGAGATTCGTATCATGTGTGTGCAGCTGACAAATCTGCAGCAACTGCGTGATGCTATCATGTAAATATAGAGCAAAATCTCTGAGGAATATTTATAGTACATTGTTGAATCTATGTCACGAAGGATTAAGGCAGTTCTGAAGGCAAAAGAAGATCCAACCCGGTACTAGTAAGGTGTACCTAATTAAGTGGCCGGTTAGTGTACTTTCTCGTAATAATGAATTATTTTCTGATTATAATAACATATTTTCTCATAATGGCTTACTTTATCACAATAATGACTTTCTCGTAATCACTTTCTCTCCGAAAACGCCTACTACTCTGTAGGTACTGCATTTGAATGTAAACGTACTACTCGGCCGTTAGAAAAGTCGGTTCTATACAGTATGAATGTGAAAAGTATGAATAGAATTCAGACGTACTACATCTGCTATTTTGTCATGGTCACGTGACCTACCTGCGTCAGTTGCGTCACTTCATTTCCATTCATGAATTCTCTCGCGGGGCATTATGGGATAGCGTGGGATGGGATGCGCACTCCAGAATCTTGCCGGAAGTAGTAGGTCATCCTGGTACTTCTCAGATACGGATTTTCGAATTCTATGAATTCTGACATACTACTAGGCTCACATACTGATTTTAGCGTACTATATAGTATGGAAGTATGCGGTTTCGGACACAGCCATACTCCAATTTCGACAATGTGCACATATGCCTTTGCATCATCCATAATACGATGGTTACGGCAGTTTCATAAACTATGTGAAACACACACAACCCATTTTTTTTATTTGGTGAGAACTCGATATAATTGTGTTATTAATCAAAACTGATTAGTGTTTTTTTTTTTAAGAGCACCTAGTTTACTCCTTTTTTGAGATTTAATATTAGTATTATGGTTCTTCTGAGTGGGCCAGTTTAGGTTCAGTTCAAAACACAGTTCAGATTTTTTGTATTATATTGTGTTAAAAAGTGTTATTTTGGTTTTTTTTTGTATTTTTGTTGTTTTAGGTGTGTGTTGCTTGCTTCACATGAAAATTAGTTTCGACTTCCCGCCCAACTTAACAAGGGGGCGGAGCCAAGAGCTCCCCTGCTTTGTGTATGCAACAGACAGAAAGAAGCAACATGAGTGAGAGGATCAGCATTTAGCCGTACATGTGCGACTCGGACACAGACCAAGCAGAGACGACTGTTGAGGAATCAATATTCCTTATGTGCCAGAATGTGTCAGAGTGGTAGTTACAAAATCATTTGTGTCTTTGTATAGTTTTACAGCCAACTGTGTGCTAGTTTAAAGTTCCGAGCTTGTACACCGAGTCTAATAACCACGCACACTGGATTAACTTTTACTGAGGCTATAACTAAAAGGCGTCCCACATCGAATGCACCACTCAGAGCTGCGACACGACGTACCAGATGCACACATTTGCATGTTATTTAAAATGAAACTATTCAGATGAGAAAGTGTCTTGAGTCTTGTCTAAGTCGTGGCTAAGCGACGCGGACAGCCGCCGACTTGAGGCGCCGTTGTGTGTACCCTGATAGAAACCTATGTTTAAAATTCTAAAATGCATGGCGCTGCACGTCGCCGAGCGGCGCTTCTGGTGTACGACCTGCTTAAGGCAAGTTTGCTATTTCCAATGGAGGGACGCGCACGTGAAGCAACGCACTCGCACCTTTCAGCCGCACCTAGCTGAGATGACTGGGAGCTTCTGTGACCAAGGGAAACGCAAACAGCGGAGGTTTAAGGAAGACGCAATGAAAAGTGCACGTCTGCAAACCCACCTAAAGTTACAAACAATGGCGCCGATGAGAGGGATAATGTGGTGAATGTTGATCTTGTGTTGAGCCCAATGAGCTTTACATCTAAAAATAGAGCAGGTTTCTTGGAGGGTGTTCCTTTGGTGACGTCGGGCTCTATTTTGACGGTCCATGCGCAAAACGGAAAGCGCAGGGCGCAAACGCTTTCAGGGCATGTCAGAATCAATATATGCTAATTTAAGGAAGGAAAAATCCGCTTTGCGCTGTGGCGCATGTACTAAAAGGTTTGAGTTTATTTTCTTAATGAGTTATAGGTGTGTTTTGAGAATAAACCAATCAGAGTCTCATCTCCCATTCCCTTTAAGAGCCAGCTGTGTTGCGCCATAAGCGCATTCGCTATTTACAGGACGCAAATTAAGTGGAAGTGGAAAAAATGAGCATTTCACTAGCAAACAGCTAACAGTTTTTTTTAACAGAAAACAGTTAAACAGAGCATCTACTGCATGAGAATGAGAGATAATGGAACTACATTCACTTTAGCTCTCGTGGATAAGGAAACCTTGTTCAAACAGACATCAATTAGCCTATAAATAATTAATTTTAGTTTGTTAAGCGCAAATATTTGTTTCAAAACTATTTCTAAATTCAGTTCTAATTTCCAGTAAACGAATAAATGAACAATAAAACACTGAGTTATATCCTAAAACACATGCTGTGCCTCATATGGTCTAAAACCTGCAGGTGGTCAAATCTAAGCTTGTTTTTAATAAAACAAATATAAATATGGATATAATAAAAAATACTGCTAATAATAATAATAACATTATACAAAAGCAAATTGTCACGAATAAACTGAAAAAGCCTCCCGAGAGGAAGAAGATAAAAAAACTGTTTTTTCATATTTATGTAGGCTAGAAAATAATGTTTTGTAATATTTTAAGCCTTTACATTTATATCATATATAAATATATATATATATATATATATATATATATATATATACACACACACACACACACACACACACACACACACACACACACACACACATATATATATATATATATATATATATATATATATATATATATATTCTTATTATATCCTATATATATCCTTAATATATATTTTTCTTCATATGTAAAGATATTTGCGTATTGCTCTACATCTTGTGTGTAGGCTATTAAGCAGTGTGTAAGCGAGGTGCAACTCTGTGCTGGAGTTTAGACCGAGTTAGTTTTGGTCTAATAAAAAATCTATTATAGTTTCTCAAAATAGCGACGCGCCAGCAATGCGCCTCAGAAGGCCTTCCTTTTTAGACCAGAACGCCTATGGGCGCACAAATGAGCGCTAATGCATTTGCTATTTAAAGATCGTGGCGCAAAATGTGAAAACGACTCTTGCGCCAAGCTGAAACTAGCAAACAAGTATTGCGCCGCGTCTTGCGCCACATTGCGCCGGGTGTATGATAGGGCCCGTTGTTTTGACATGCTGAAAATGGCGGATATGTGGTAATACGCACCTGTCAATCAATATTGATGGGCGGGGGGACGGCACTCCTACATCAAGCTGCGGTTGATCTAAAAAATCGCTCCAATTGGTCCACCGATTTTATGTTTTGTAATTGAAAAAAAATGACTGCGTGTGTTTACATCAACCCAATACGACGGTTTATACACACTATACACACACATGTCTGTCCAAACAGCTTGAAAAGTAGATTTTTCCCCATAGGTGCCCTTTAACTAACAATTTTAGGTTCATCCTCTATAGGTTCTTCTAATGCATGTGAAATCTGTCTCCCGAATGCTTCTCTAGTTAAAATCAACCTTCCTAAACAGCTTTTGCATTAATAGGTGATGTTTAGGTCCAGGAACAGGGTTTATGTCGCCATCTGCGGACACTAAGCTAGGCTGCTGTGGATGAGCAGCTGAACTCGGGGACATAACGCTCCATTTCTGCTCTTATAGCTCATCTGTCAGCTCCATTAAAGCCGAGACAGCATTACGATGACTATAAGAGGATTAGCTGATGGACAGTCCTGCCGCTCGCCGTCACTTATCAGAATGAAAAGCAGAGGTGGAGCTGGAATCAACCCGAGGAATCGCCTTCTCCAAATCTCCTCCACTCTTTCACAGGGAGGATTACTGGAGGAGACTTACTCTATGGGGACATTAAAACGGCAGGACAAACAATGCTCTGACATGCACATGAACGCGTCTTTACATTTAAAAAGCTGTTATATACTATTATGCAACACGAAGAGGGAGCATTTATCAGCTCACATTGCTTTTTTGATGTCACATCACATATATTAGGCCAGTGTTTCCCAAACCTGTTCCTGGAGGCACAACATTAGAACACACTTAGGATGTCTGCCTTATCTGAACCACTAATTTAAGGTTTTGGAGTCTCTACTGATGTTCGATGGGTTGATTCAGGTGTGTTTGACTAGGGAGAGGTTGAAAATTATGTATAGAGTGGACATTGTAATTAACCTGCGGTATATATTGTCCTTTCCATGTCCTTTATTGTCCTTTCGTTATGTGTATATGATACATGTTCAATGAAGTGTATTTGCATATTGCTTTAAGACTACATCTAAAATCTCAGCACTTCTCTAACTAGGAAGACACAAGATTAATATTCAAGCATTTTCTAGGATTTCCAGTACCTGTATAAAGCCTGCAGGATGGAGCACAGCTTGAGCAGGTGGATTGTGGATCAGTGGAACCATCTTCTCTGGCCTGATGGGTCACCGTCAGCATCTGGAGCCTGGCAGATGAATCTAGAAGGCAGATCGAGGTTCAACAGATGCTTGGCCAACTGCATCTGGACTATGCTGGAAGATGAATAATTTGATGATTCGAGCAAGAGAAAATACACTAAATGTAGATTGGATCATCGGTAACACTTTACAATAAGGTTCATTAGTTAATGCATTTACTAACATGAACTAATCATGAACAACACATGTACAGCATTTATTAATCAAAATTGAACATTTACTAATGCATTATTAACATCCAATTCCATGCTTGTTAACATTAGTTAATGCACCTTGAATTAACATGAACTAACAATGAACAACTGTATTTTCATTAACTAATGTTAACTAACATGAACAAATACAGTAGTAGATGTATTCTTCATTGTTTCCTCATGTTAGTAAATGTGTTAATTAACGTTAACTAATGAACCTTATTGTAAAGTGTGACCGGATCATCTTGTGTTCAGATGTAGAGCACTCTAATAATTTTTCTGCTTGTTCAAACTACTTATTTGAAATGAGCTGAATCAACACAATTCTTGACTTTTTGGGACAACTTAATTGTTTTATGTTCAATCTATGTACATTTGTAAATACAACTAGATTCTTAAAGTTTGAGAACAAACTTTGAGGCTGGCTTGTAAAAGCCTGATGGTAATAGTTTATTTAGTTTAAACAGCTTTAAAAAGTATGAAAAGATAGATAGATAGATAGATAGATAGATAGATAGATAGATAAATAAATAGATGGAGGGATGGATGGATAGATGGTGTGCTAGCATGAGTCAAACAAGCCAAGCCCCGCTTCTCTACGATGTTCTGATACTGAGATATAGCTGCTGTTATATCGTTGCTAGGTTAGTCTGTTTTGTTGCTATGGATTGGATTGACAGCTTAGACTGATGATGTATCAAAGCTTCTTGCCAGTATGAACAGTTAAAAGCAACACCCATGTCTCTATCACACTGCAGCATGACGATATCAATCTGAACCTCTATAATGGCAGTCTATGGGACCGTTGCTAGGGTGCCGTATCTGGTTGTTAGGGGTGTGGCTAGAAAGTTAAAAGCTCATCAGTTATTGGTAGTTTGGTAGTCTGAGTTAAATGAGCCCAGTTAGAAGTCTGTGCAACAGTCTGATGTAGAGTTATGAGCTCACAAAGTTTGACCCAATGTAAAGTCAATGAGAGTCTTTTGCAGTGGAAGTCTATGGGACAGCTTCTAGGGTCCCAAAAGTAGTTGCTAGGGTGTGGCCAGAAAGTTAAAAGCTCATCAGTTATTGGCAGTTAGGTAGTCTGAGTTAAATGAGCCCAGTTAGAAGCCTGTAGGACAGTCTGATGCAGAGTTATGAGGTCACAAAGTTTGGTCCAATGTTAAGTCAATTGGATTTTTCAGACAGTCCCGGGACGTTTTTCGGAAAACTAAAAGTCGGATCAGTCGGAAAAGATATAGCAACCCGAGTCAGACCAGTTTGGAGGTCTGGTGTGAGTTTGGTGGTCATAGCCTGAAAGCTCTAAGAGGAGATAGAGTTTAATTTTTAGTCTCAGAAGAAAAATAGGATAACAATAGTCTGACTTGCTACACAAGCCAGCCTAATTAGGTTAACAATCCATTTGTGTTGGGACCGCATGAAGCAATTTTGTGGAACCCCGCTTTTTTGCAGGGCATATACACTAACCAAATAGTTGCACCAACACAGTTCTTTCAAGTTGTCCCAACACAAAACAATCAGGTTAACTTAATTTCCACAAATGTAAGTGAATTGAACATAAAACTAGGGATGATTGACGTGAAACTGACGTTTCAACAATATCGAGATCTCGAAGCGCAAGTGTTTCGAGACACTGCACAGAAGCATGATCTGAAGCACCAGGTCATGTGACTAATGTGATTCGAAACACGCAGGTCATGCGACTAAAGTGATTCGAAACACAGAGGTCATGTGACTAAGGTGATTCAAAACACCAGGGGCCTCATGGATTAACACTGCGTACACACAAAAACTTTGCATATGCCAGGTTTCACGCACACATTTGGATTTACTAATGAAATGAACGTGAGAATGTGCGTTGGTCCATGCCAACTTCATCTCTGGCGTACGTGCATTTCTTGTGTGTGTTTGTTTTATTTCCATTGACGACTCCTAGAGGCAATTGTGTTAAATTGCACAATACAAAGTATCTTTGAGCGGTGCAATGTGTGGGACAAGATCATCCGCAAGTCTAGCAGGTACAGTATATAAGGTTTCCATACCATACAGTTGACCAGTGAAATATTAAAGTGCAATTTGCAGCAATTGCTGGTTTTCCCAATGTAATCAGAGCGACTGACTGCATACATATTGCTATAAAGGTGCCATCTGAAGATGAATTTGCATAGGCTACGTGAATCGGAAACATTTCTATTCAATAAATGTGCAAATATTACGTGATGCTCAAATGCGCTTAACATAATACACACACTTATTATTGATTTCTACTTGTGTTCCTCGTGATGAAGAGTAGGCAAAATCTGATATGTAATGAGGAAAAAGAAAAATAAGTTCAAACTACTTAATTGAAATGAGCTGATTTATTTGAAATCAACACAATTGTTGAGATTTTTTGGGACAACTTAATTGTTTTATGTTCTATTTAACATAAAATTTAACATAATATTTCTATTTGTTTTAATCTATTTAATTTGTAAATACAATTAGGTTAGCAATCTATTTCTGTAAGGACAGCATGAACTATGACTAAGGTGACTCCAAACACGCAGGTCATGCGACTAAGGTGATTCAATTAAACACAGATCATGCGACTAAGGTGACTTAAAAAACACAGGTCATGCGACTAAGGTGATTCAAAAAACACAGGTCATGTGACTAAGGTGATTCAAAAAAACCCAGGTCATGCGACTAAGGTGATTCGAAAAATGCAGGTCACGTGACTAAGGTAATTCGAAAAACCCAGGTCACATGACTAAGGTGATTCGAAACACACAGGTCATGTGACTAAGGTGATTCGAAACACGCAGGTCATGTGACTAAGGTGATTCAAAACACCAGGTCATTTGACTAAGGTGATTCGAAACACACAGGTCATGTGACTAAGGTGATTCGAAACACGCAGGTCATGTGACTAAGGTAATTCAAAAAACCCAGGTCACATAACTAAGGTGATTCGAAAACCCAGGTCACGTGACTAAAGTGTTTCAAAACATGCAGGTTACCTGACTAATGTGATTCGAAACACTCAGGTCACATGACTGGGGTGATTTGAAACACCCAGGTCACGGGACTAAGGTGATTCGAAATACCAAGGTCACGTGACTGAAGTGATTTAAACACCCAGGTCACATGACTAAAGTGTTTTGAAACACAGGTCACATGACTAAGGTAATTCAAAACACACAAGTCACGTGACCAAAGTGTTTCGAAACACTTTAATTTCCTAGAGAAATGAAATAAGAACAGTAGGCATGGCTTGTTTTTTTTCTACTGTGAGCTGTTTGGATGTAGTAAAGTAAGTAAAAAGTCATAGTAAAGTCGTAGTAATGTCATTTCATTCAGAAAGACGGAGGAGACGTGTTAGGGAAGAGTTATTACAACCGAACGCACAAAGCGCACAAAATTTGAGACTCGCGCGATCAGTTCGCACTGTGCCGCATTTCATTCGAGTTGTATATAAAACACTTTGTAGAGATTTTGTAGGAAACAGGTATGACTGTACAGACATCTTTATGATACGTCCATGCGTGATCATAGGAATAACCAGATTAGCTTTGAATGACGCACAAAAAGAAAGCCCCGCCCCCTACTCAATATTCCGTATTCAACATACTGAAATAAAAGTCCCGGGAGTTTTCATTTCATGCAGACTTTACACTTTTCCAACAAAGTTTTCTAGAAGTTCATTCAAATATGTAGCAGAACGGATGAAAAACTCTGACTAAGACTATATTAAAGCAGAATATTTTGTATGGAGATGAGAATGGTGTCATCCGTGTAATGTATATCGGGACCATAATGTTTGCTGTGTTGGCAGACTGTGTGAACAAACAGCTGACTCAGGATCAGCCGTGCTGGAAATATTTCTGAATATGGCAGAAAGATTTGACCCTGGATCAGTTATTCAGGTCAAGGAAAACGAATATGATGTGGATTAGTTACAAGTTGAGGGACAGCAACACAGTTCATTTGAAGGCAAAAAATAAATCACGCTGTTACTTCGGTGCAGCATGAATTATTATTATACTAGTTTACAGTGCTGAAAAACAACTAAAGTAAACGGTGTGAGAAGAGACATGACAAAACAACTGGAGTAATAATGGTGCACAATGTAATGTCATACATTTACAGTGGATATAAAAGGTCTACACACACCCGTAAAATGAAGAACTCTTGTGTTGTAAAAAAGTAAACCACAATAAATCATTGTAAAAGTTTCTCCACTTTTAAAGTAAACCATAACCTGAGCATCATACTCACAGTGAAGCCCAGTGGCAGCAGCATCATGCTTTGGAGTTGCGTTACTTCAGCTTGAGCTGGGGCCTTAGTCAAGGTGGAGGGAATGATGAACAGTGCTAAATACCAGACAATACTAGAAGAAAACCTTCAACAAAGGAATGGCATCACCAGAGGAAAATTCAAGTTTTGGAATGGCCCAGCCAGAGCCCAGACCTAAATCCCATTAAAAATCTGCGGGGTGATCTGAAGAAGGCTGTGCACATGAGATATCCTCGCAATCGGATCCCAATTCTACTCCTTAAATATAATATTTATTCTGTCTGGTTCTCGAATCTAATTAGCTGATAGCCATGTGATATTCTGCAATAACAGCACTCGTACAGCCTCCTCTGTATTACTCCCACCAGATATGCAGCATATTGCACTGCTACCTGATTTACCTATTAGCCAAAAATTATATATAAATTATAAATAGTTTTAGTAGTGTACTTAAAAAGTGGTTCAAAACAAAACAGCAGTGTTTGCACAACTAGTATACTATTTGTTTGATCATGCCGCCTTTGCTTTTGCCTTCAGTAATTTTATGTAAAGAATTATAATGTTGAGCATATGCATTAATTATTTTCATTTTGTCAAGCCTCCTGTGGACAGGTGTTGAGAATTAGCAAGTCTGCTAAAACACTTAAATGCATTTAGTTGTCCAGTGTAATTGTGATGTCAATGTCAAATAAACAAATAATATTTGTATTCATTAAGAAAATGCATGATTAAATCAGCTGCATCCAGTTAGTTTATACCGTACATTAGTAGTCATTGTGATCTCAGCTCCAATATTTTATTTTATTTTTTTAAACTCCAGTGCTATATTGGGATTTACGCCTGGATTTTGCCTACCTAAATTTAAAAGCTTCCCAAATCCACATGCAGAGGTGTAAATGCAAAAATACTTTTGAAACGCTATTGAAAGTTTTACAAAATATCTGAATATGTTGTCTGTGTTATAATGAACACCTAAATAAAAGAGGCGCTTTTTGTATTTTTTATTTTTATAAACTCAAATTTGAAAGTGTACCTTTTAGGTTCTGTGTGGTCTAGAGTGCTGTAATTAATTTTGGGGGTTCCTGCACATGTCTGTAATCCTAGGAAAAAAGAAAAATGTCTCCACCATAATCTATGCAAGAGTTACTGTATTCCAACTGATGAGAGGTGCTGTACAAGCCACAGAGACCAATCCTTGTTTACATATTTCACTGTTCTTTTGTTTGATCAAACATAATTCACTGTGTTTGGAGCACATCAGACATATAAAAGGATTACTTATGCACATCACCTCAAAAACAGAGGAGAAATGGCCCTGAAGCACACAGCATAAGGTAAGAGATGACAGCTGTCTGTGCTATCTGGGGCTGCTTATTGATCATAAATGTATTGTTTTCACTTCTGCGCCATGGAAACACGGCGATTCATTCAGAAACTGTTTGATATGTGAATATAATTCAGTAAAAAGAACGCCAGAACCGTATGAGCACCAGCAAGAGCTTTCATTTGAGCTATAACTTGTACATGTGTCATATATGAACCATATGAAAATGAACCAATGTTCAATACCCAGCTCGGGAATCCAAAATACTGTGTATTTAAGTGTAAATAACTTTTGTACAGTAAAATAAAAACCAAAGTGATGCATATGTGCAAAAATATAGATTTTACACTTTTAAACCAAACCACTTATGGGGGTCAGGTACAAAGCTAGCCCTTTAAATCTTAAAGCGAAAGACAATGACGTCACGCGGAGTTTAACTAGTAAAAAAATGTAAATATAATGTCTGATCTGATTTCCAGTTCATCCGTCAAAAGTTGTAAGCAAGGCATTGTGGGATACTGTATTCATTATTATGCTGTGCTGCTTACTTCACATGTTGGCAAATGCAATATGTGTTCCATGCACGCACACACACAAAACCTTCATCCGACAGTGAGCTATTCTGAGCAAGCCCGGCTGGCTTTAGATAACAGCATGAATGTGAAAACTGTGAATGCACAAACTCACTTCGACACGTCGCTTCATTACGAAAACTGAAGTTTTTATCAGTGAACAAAATAAAGAGGTAAAAAACATTTCCATCCAGCAGTTCTGAACAAAAGTAATGATTCTTCAACAGTCCCGGCAGACGCTCTCGATTTGGGTCAAAATGTCCGTCATGAAAACACACGGGCAAACAAAAATAAAACATATGCAACTCAAAAGGCGTCAAGGGAATGAAAGTTTGGACTGCGGCTGAAGGATCGTTAAACGACAGCGTACTGTTCGTACAACAGCTCACGGATCCTGTAGTAATCGTCACAATGGCAGCCTTCCAGACAGATGCGGCCCGCTTCAGTCTGACGCACAGAAAAACACAGAGAATCAGTGATGAAAACATGCCTGATGATCTTACTTACAAACACTGGACAATCAAGATGAGTATAAAGGGACAATATGTAAGATTTATTTCATTAAAATAGCTAAAAACCACTAGAAGCCCTCAAAAAAAAAAAAAAAAAAAAAAAAAAAAAAACACCGCTCCTGTTAGTTTTTTTATATTTCCTAAATGGTTTATGTTTAACATGGCGAAGAATTTTTCAAAGTAATCACTGTAGTATTTTTTCTTCTGTATAAAGTCTTATTTGTTATATTTTTTCTAAAATAGAAGCAGTTTTTAATTTTTTCAAAGCCATTTTACGGTCATGCTGAATATTTTGAAAAACACTTTTGATATCCGGTTTGGCTTTCTAGAAAACATCAGAGAAGCAGCAGCAAGGTCTTATTATGTTGTGTGTCTTATTAGAGCGCAGCAGCTCTGCTTGTTCTCCGCGTGATCACGAGCTGAAAAACCGAAAGTGGTGAACTGTGGCATAATAAAAGCTCTACTGCTTTTGTCATGCTCATCTCTCACCAGCATTTCCAGTCCAAAAAAAAAAAACTTGCTGGTTAAATATAAAATAACTTGGGGTGTGAATAATTTTTAGGCTTGACTGTATGTAAAACAAGGACTTTTAAGGAGTACTGTTAATTTTAAATCAGCCACCTTTATAATTCATCCCCAACATATGTAGCGCCATACAAGTCTGTGCAGTGCTTAGCATTTCACTTGCACTTAATTTTTACTTGAAAAATAATAATAGTAATGAGGAGTTTTCAAACATTTTGACAGTTTTAAAAACTCATATTTAAAGAACTTTAATCATATGTGTTTTTCTGGAGATATTCAAATGCGGTGTCTGAAATATTGATAAAATTGGCATCATTTGTCAGTGTTATTGTACAAGATCTAAATTTAAGGTTTTTAATTTAGGATTAATCTGTATTTGATAATTGAGTACAATTGTTGAAAAAAACAAAAATGTCAAATTTAATGTCAAATTTAATTTAAGCACTTTCAAGGACCCGTGTTTGTTTTTAAATACCAGGCCTTAAATCCATATGTCTGACATTCAAGTACTTTCAAGTCCTTGCTAATAAAACGGCAGTGCAAAACTTTTCTTAAGGTGCACTAAAACGTATACAAAATAAAAATCATATGTACATCAGTATTCACAGCCTTTGGCGTGAAGCTCTAAATTGAGCTTATCATTCTTGAGATGTTTCAGCAGCTTCATTGGAGTTCACCTGCGGCAAATTCAGTTGATTGGACATGATTTGAAAAGGCTTACACCTGTCTATATAAGGGCCCAGGGTTGACAGTGCATGTCAAAGCACAAACCAAGCATGAAGACAAAGGAATTGTCTGTAGACCTCAGAGACAGGATTGTCTCGAGGCACAAGGCTGGGGAAGGTTACAAAAACATTTCTGCTGCTCTGAAGGTTTTAGTGAGCACAGTGGCCTCCATCACCCGTAAGTGGAAGATGTTTGGAACCACTAGGACTCTTCCTAGAGCTGGCCGGCCATCTAGGCTGAGTGATCAGGGAGAAGGACGTTAGTCAGGGAGGTGATCAATAACCCGATGGTCACTCTGTCTGAGCTCCAGCGTTATTCTATGGAGAGAGGAGAACCTTACAGAAGGACAACCATCTGTGCACCTGTATAGTAGAGTGGCCAAACGGAAGCCACTCCCCACCGGGAATTTACCAAAAGGCATTTGAAGCACTCTCAGACCGTAAGAAACAAAATCCTCTGCTCTGATGAGACTAAAATTGAACTTTTTGGAGTGAAAAGCAGGCAACGCTCATCACCAGGCTAACACCATCCCTACAGTGAAGCATGGAGGTGACAGCATCATGCTGTGGGGATGTTTTTCAGCACCAGGAGCTGGAAGACTAGTCAGGATAGAGGGAAAGATCAATGCAGCAATGCACAGAGACATCCTGAATAAAGAGCTGCTACAGAGTGCTCTTGACCTCAGACTGGGGCGACGGTTCATCTTCCAGCAGGACAATGACCCAAAGCACACCACCAGAATATCAATTGAGGGGCTTCACAACAACTTAGTGAATGTCCTTGAGTGGCGCAGTCAGAGCCCAGACCTAAATGCTATTGAACATCTCTAGAGAGATCTGAAAATGGCTGTACACCGTTGCTTCCCATCCTTGAGCTTGAGAAGTACTGCAAAGAGGAATGGGCAAAAATTCCCAAAGACAGGTGTGCCAAGGTTGTGGCATCATATATTTAAAAAGACTTGAGGCTGTAATTGCTGCCAAAGGTGCATCAACACAGTATTGAGCAAAGGCTGTGAACACTGATGTACATGTGATTTATCAGGTTTTTAATTTTTAATAAATTTGCAACAATTTCAAAAACTCTTTTTCCACATTGTCATTATGGGGGATTGTGTGTAGAATGTTGAGGAAATAAATGAATTTAATCCATTTTAGAATAAGGCTGTAACCTAAAAAAGTGCTATGAATACTTTCCGGATGCACTGTGTTTGTGTGTGTGTGTGTGTATATATATATATATATATATATATATATATATATATATATATATATATATATATATATATATATATATATATATATATTTACAAATCAGTGCATAGCTGTCTTTTTAAGGTGATAAGGCCCAGATTGGACTTTTTCTGAACAAAATGCATGAACACACTCAGTTTGTACAGCTTATAAAGTGCACCAATAAGCAATTATATCAATAAGCCATAGATATGATGATGATGATATATTGAGGTGTAAATGTGACTGCACTCACCCTCCTGACGGCCACCAGATTATTACACACCAGAACTCCACCAACAAACTCAGCCTGAATGCCTTCACGCAGCAGAACCTGCTTAAAGTCAGACAGCCGTGGCTCGTTGATAAACACAGACTGATGCCCCGGGACCTGCCCAAAAACACACAAACATTATTACACATTAACACGCCATACTTCATTAGATTCAACTATATTGCCATAGTGGAAAGTAGAGTAAAGAGCCAATGAAATGCAGTTAGCATCTAACCAGAAGTGTAAAGAGTAGAAATAACATAAATATATAAAAACAGTCAGAATTATTAGCCCCACAAGTGTTTAATAACCCGCCTCTCTTTACCTCATGTGCCGGCAGTGGCTCCAGTGTAGGAATGACATCGCTCTCCTCTGAAATCTCCTTCTCGTCTTCTCCAAACAGAGTCTTCATGGCCCTCTGGTTTGCGGCGGCTGCAGTGCTGGGCTCGGTGTTCAGCTCCTCTGTCACCTCCATCCCCTGCTCTCCTCCTTCCTCTGCCTCGTCCTTCGCCTCTCCCAGCTCCACGATTACACCCGTGTCCACTTTCTCCACACGCATGTCCAGAACGCCGTCGATCCAGGCCAGCTCTGTGTCTCTGGCCTTACAGAACTGCAGAGAGCTGACCAGAGAGTCCTTCAGTCGCACCTGCACACACACACGCATTCATCAGTCAACAATGTATGATACACTACCAGACAAAAGTCTTGTCTCCTATACAAGTTTTAGGAACAACCAATAAAAATACTTCTAGTGGATCATTTGGTATCGGAAGCGGCTTACATGAAAGGCAAAGGCCTCTAGATCAGGGGCTTTCAAACTTTTTAATCTCAGGGACCCCCAAATATGATGATTCCTTGCAGGGGACCCCTTTGCCTAAAGTTTAAAGTCACTTATGTATTTCAAGTATAAGTATGTAAACTAAAACTCTGTATAACATGAAGACATTACAGTTCATATTTCACAAGCAGGCAAAATTGTATTGTTTTTAAAACTATTTCAAGAGTTCACACTTAGCTGATGATCTATAAAAAGCTTGTTTGGCATGCTGTCCCGGGAGAGAGCCCCGAGCTCAAGGGCTTGGCAGGACCAGGCTTGGCAGGACCAGGCTTGCCATCGGCTTGGCAGGACCAGGGCCGGCAGTGTTCTTGCTGTGGGGCTCACAGTGCTAACCACTGGGCCGCCGGGCTGCCCAATCAGAGGTAAAGAGGAGAATAGGGGAGGAAGCAGGGTTTCTTCCAAACTAAGATAAAATGGACTGAAAACTGCGGTTATTCATAGTAGCTTAGGGCTCATATGATTGGAAGATAGTGATTAGCAAATACGAGACCGGCCGTGATAAATCATAAGCACGTGATCCTCTCGAAATTAGTTTATGAATAAACTTCACTTATTTTATTAGTTGGCAACTCACTACAGCCAGAAATGATTCTCAAAATATTTATATTTCATTAGAAAAAATAAATAAATAAATAGATAAATAGATATATAAATCTGGACAGTAGTAGTTTCTGTAGTTTTTTTTCCCTTATCTTGCATTTATGGAAAACTGCTAAATATTTACATTAAACTTATGTGTCTGCTTACTGTGTTGTCTGACAAAGGCACACAATCTACCTTTCATGCCGCTTCCTCTCTAAATAACTCTTTAATGATGTCTTTGGTAGCTGGTAATAACAATGCTTGTGGAGTGATGCTAAGTATGACGCTTTTAAACACCTCACAGGGACTAATGCGTGCTGCCGAAAAATACTAGCCTGCCAGGCCAAACACAGCTCCTGATGTTTGAAATAGTCAATTTTTCTGCCTCATTGGGATGTTTTTGCTGTAGATGGCGCTTGA
>NC_141040.1:54185000-54217500 GCF_052040795.2 Danio rerio | reverse complement strand
ATGCAAGCGAGCCGTACAGCTTTACTTTGACATTTCCTTGAGCGAGAAGGACTTTGACTGAAATTTTCTGTTGTACACCACGCATACCATTAGTACCCTTTTGGCAGTGGAAACGCAAGCCTGATAAAGGCGACCAGTACTATACCCTTCAGTGAAAACCATAAATACCCACTGAATTGAGTGTGCAGGAGTGATTGACAGGTTTTTATCTGACGCTCACCTGATGTCCAGTGTCTGGGTGGTGCTGGTGCATTTGGTGGGCACGTCCGACAGGTCCTGCTCCATGGGCTCCTCTCCGTTAGTCAGTCCAGACTCCAGCTTACTCTTCTCCTCTTCTGTGGCCTGAAGCTCCGGGACTAGGAAATCCTCAGGCCTGAGAGGTCAGAGTTAATACACATGAATATGACCATTAATAAAAGACAGTAACACATTAAAAGAAAACAAAAGCACAGTACATATCCACAGCGATTAATAAAATCGACTACTTTAGTTTATTGAGTGAACAAGAGCTGAGACCTGTACATATACCATTATAGTTAGGGCAATGCTGGAAGATGCTTTCATGCAAAGTTATTTTTTCTGCATCCAAGCTACAATATTGGGTGATTTTGTTGTGCTTTTAAGTTCCGAGAGAGTTCGTCATCCTTAGGAAATGGCTAAAAATTCATCTAGGGCAGATAGATGGATAGAAGGACAGACAGATAGAACGAAAGATAAAAAGATGGATGGAAAGACAGATAGACGAATGCAATGATGGATGAACGGAATGATGGATAGAATGCCAGATAGACAGATAGAACAGCATATAGATGGATAGAACTGCTGATAGACGGATAGAACGGCAGATAGATGGATAGAACGGCAGATAGATGAATAGAACGGCTGATAGATGGATAGAACGGCAGATAGATGAATAGAACGGCTGATAGATGGATAGAATGGCTGATAGATGAATAGAACGGCTGATAGATGGATAGAATGCTGATAGATGAATAGAACGGCTGATAGATGGATAGAACGGCTGATAGATGGATAGAACGGCTGATAGATGGATAGAACGGCTGATAGATGGATAGAACGGCAGATAGATGGATAGAACTGCTGATAGATGGATAGAACGGCAGATAGATGGATAGAACTGCTGATAGATGGATAGAACAGCAGATAGATTGATAGAACGGCTGATAGATGGATAGAACAGCAGATAGATGGATAGAACGGCAGATAGATGGATAGAACGGCTGATAGATGGATAGAACGGCAGATAGATGGATAGAACGGCTGATAGATGGATAGAACAGCAGATAGATGGATAGAACGGCAGATAGATGGATAGAACGGCAAATAGATGGATAGAACGGCAGATAGATGGATAGACAAAACAACAGAAAGACAGAAAGATAGATAGAACAACAGACACGCAGACAGACAGAATGATGGAAAGAACAGCAAATAGATGGATGGAATGGCAGATAGATGGATAGACAGAACAACAGACAGATAGATAGAATGACAGACAGGCAGACAGAAAGAATGACAGATAGAACAGCAGATAGACGACAGAGCAGCAGATATACGGACAGAGCGGCAGAAAGTCATATCGGCAGAAAGACTCATAGGATAGACTGACAGATAGAACAAAAGATACTGCAGATGAATAGAATGATGGAAAGATAGATCGAACAACAGATAGAACGACGGAAAGACGGATAGAACAACAGATGGATGGATAATTGGATGAATAGATGGGTGAATGGAACGACAGATAAGATAGATTGAAAGATAGAGTGACGGATCCACAATTAGAAGGACTGAAAGACAGGTAGAACGACAGATAGGCAGGTAGAGCGACGGATAAATGGATGGATGAACGGAGACAAACAAAAATGAAAGTGAGTGACCGATACACAGATAGAACGACGGAAAAATGGATGAAACCACAAAAAGCAGATAGAATGACAAATAGATAGAACGACAGACAGACGGATAGAGCGACAGATGAATGGATAGACGTATAGCTGTATGGATGGACAGATTGATGATAGACTAATAGATAAAACAGCAAATACCTGAATAGACAGACAGACAGATTGAGCGGCGGACAGACAGATATAACGATGGATATCACAATGGATAGATGGATCAAATCATGATAGAATGACGGATGGACGAATAGACATTTAGACAGACGGATAGATAGACAGACAGACAGACGAATAGATAGATGGATGGATAGTGAGACACAGATAGACGCATGGATTGACATGAATGGATGGATGGATAAATGAACAGATGGATAGACAGATGAACGAATGGACAGATGGATGGATAGATAGATAGAAGGATATTGAGACACATAGATGGATAGACAGATTGAAATAGATGGATAGACAGACAGACGGATGTATAGATAGACGGATAGACTAAAAGACACACTGACAGATATTTAGATAGATGGATGGATGGACAGATTTTACACATTGCATATCCTTTTTTTATGGATGAATAAATCTTGTTGTTCACCTGATGATCTCTCCATACTCATCCCACTTGATTCTCTCCTCGTGTGTAGGGAACATCGGGTAGGATTTCTTGGCCTGTTTGAAGAATCCGCCCTTCCTGCCGCCTTCGCCCTTCATCATCAGGTCGTGATGTTTGGTTTTCACTACCGCCGGCTGCTCCAGATCATCCTCCATATCGCTCTCATCACTCGAGTCCAGGTCCACTCTGAACAACAATAAACAACCATCATATAAAACCATTGATGCATATTTATAGCTTATCATATACATAGCAATTATTAAACCACCATTAGCTCAGGATGTCTTACAGTGCAAAAATAAATATAGTTTCATGACCTCTGGAACTAACAAGTTTCTTATTAGATGATTATGGTTGTTACTCAATACAGTTTATTGATATCAGTAATTCATGATATTATTATTTTTTATAGATAAGTAGAAAAGTACTTTTAACAGCTACAACCCTGGACATATCCCCATTATGCCACCCCATTTTATGCACATCAGGAAAACACAGGATAACTGTAGACCCAAGCCCGAGCCACGGACTGGTACCGCTCTGTGTATCAATTGGTACCAGGCTGAAGGTAGATGGATAGGTAGACAGATTGATGGATTAAATATTTAAATATTACATCTTCTCCGCAAAAAGTTTGTTATTTCCATTGGAGGTGTGTGGCTTGTGTGTTCCTGGCGCACTCAGTTGAAAAGATCTTCAGAACGATGTGAGCGAGCGAATCGTCTATGCGTAGTGCTTGTGTAACCCCACCAGTCCTACACCACTCAACCCGCTCCTACCTGGGATTGAATCGGCAACATTCCACATGAGAGTTGGTTGCTCTAACAAGGAGGCTAAAGACCATGACCTAGTGTCTTTCGCTAGAGCACTTTCAGGGTCAGAGGAGAGAGGTTGACCTGCACAGCACTTCACTAGCTGGCCTCTGTTACACTCACCCCCTTTAACCTTACTCCAATCCGGGTCAGGGCATCGATGTAACCCAGCCGGTCCTCCACCACCCAATCCACTCTGATCTGGGATTGAACCGGCGACTCTCCTCATGGGAGACGGTTAATCTAAAAAAAGAGGCTAAAGACCATGGCCCCAAGCTTCTGTCACTAGAGCACCTTTATGCTGTGTTCACACCAGACGCGGAACGCGCGGATAAATCGCGCTATTCGCGCGTAAATTGCCGCGTTAACATTTGAGTTTACTCGCTTCATTTGTGCGTCAAATCCGCTTCATTCGCGTGTCAAATTTACTTCAGAACAGACGTGGAGTCACGTGATGGGCAGGACTTCTGTCTTCCCGGTGACTCTAGCTTCGTAGCTAAAAGGCTAAAATGGATTTTATGAAAAAAATAACAGTGTTTATGCACTTTATGAAGGCTGAAAAACAGCGTCGATACGTTTAGGACCGTGTCTGAGTCCACTACATCCTTTCAGAGGTGCATCCAGCTCTGTGAGCTCATAAACTCCTCCAGAAACGGAACCTAGATCAAGGAGGCATTCAACTGTGCTTCTGACTGAGCCAAGCCCAGTTTGATGACTTGTTGTCGGTGTCGCCAGGAGGATTTCCCCCGGGACACCATCAACTGGTTCTACGTCACAATCACGCCCCCACAAGAGCAAGCTTCTGATTGGTTAACACGGCGCAAATGTCTGCTGAAGTTCAGATTTTTGAACTTGAGAGATTCGCGCAAAACGTTCGTTAAGCGCGTCAAACGCGCAAAACGCTCAATTCGCCTTACGCGTATCGCGCCGCAGGATGTCTATTTGCGCGTTTGCATTGACTTAACATGTAAATCACTCGCGTTTGATGCGCTTTCTGCGTCTGGTGTGAACGCAGCATTAGAGGTCAGAGGAGTGAGGTTTACCTTCACAGCACTTAACTAGCTGTGACCTCTGTTACACTCACCCCAATCTGGGTCACTGCACCAATGTAACCCCGCCGGTTCTACACCACCCAACCCGCTCCAAGCTGGATCGAACCGACAACTGTCTACATGGGAGACAGTTGATCTAAAAAGGAGGCTAAAGACCATGGCCTCTAGTGTCTGTCGTTAGAGCACCTTAGTGGTCAGAGGAGTGAGGTTTACCTGCACAGCAATTCACTAGCTAGCCTCTGTTACACTCACCCCCCTAAACCTCACTCCCACCTGCATCTCGGGACCAATGTAACCCCACCGGTCCAGATCTACCCAACCCACTCTGAGCTAAGAAATACCGGCGACTCTCTGGATGTGAGATGGTTAATCTAACAAGGAGGCTAAAGACCATAGCCTCTGGCGTCTGTCACTAGAGCACATTAGTGGGCAGAGGAGTGAGGTTTACCAGCACAGAAGTTCACTATCTGGCCTCCGTTACACTCACCCCCCTAAACCTCACTCCTATCCAGATCATGACACCAATGTAACCCCACCGGTCCTACACTACCCAACCCGCTCTGAGCTAGGATTGAACTGGCGACTTTCCATGTGGTAATTAGTTGCTATAAGAAGGAGGCTAAAGAACATGGCCTTTAGCGTCTGTCGGTAGAGCAATTTTGGTGTCAGAGGAGTGAGGTTTACCTCCATAGCACTTCACTGGCTGGCATTTGTTATACTCACCCCCTAAACCTCACTCCCATCAGGGTCACAGTACCAATATAACCCTGCTGGTTCAACACCACCCAACCCACTCGGAGCAGGATCAAACCGGCAACTCTCCACATGGGAGACCTTATTGGTCAGAGGAGTGAGGATTACCTGCACAGCACTTCAATAGCTGGCCTCTGTTACACTCACCCCCCTAAACCTCACTCCCATCTGGGTCACAAGACCAATGTAACAGCTCTGGAACTACACCACTCAACCCGCTCTAAGCTGGGATTGAACCGGCGACTCTACGGATGGCAGGCGTTTGATCTAAAAAGGAGGTTAAAGACCATGGCCTCTACACTCTCAGAAATAAAGGGACGAGAGCTGTCACTGGGGTGAAATCTTTTCAAAAGGTACAACTTTGTACCTTAAAGGTCCACATTAATACCTCAAGGGTACATATTAGTACCTTAAAAGTACAAAAGTGTTCCCTTTTTTTAGGTACTAATATATCCTTTTGAGGTACTGATATGTACCCTTAAAGGGCCATGACACCCCCCAATTTCGGTTAAAGTCTACTTCAGAATTTTTTCAAAAGATGCATGATTAATGGGCGTGGAGCTCCGCGAGCATCGGGCAGGAGTGGGGGAGAACGTGAGTGAACAACTGTTGTTGTCAGTTAACTCACAAAATGAGACAAACCGTGAGGAGACGCATGAGTTTATAGTTTACAAAGTTAAAATGCAAAGAAATGAACAGTGATTTAATGCCCTGCTACATTTGTTATTCGTAATTTCATATACACATAACCACAATTTATATCATTATAAAGATAAGTGTGTTCATGTAAACACTATAAATGAGGACTTCTCCCTCAATCCCCGTATCCAGCAGACTCAGTGCAGCAGGTCTCCTGACCTGTCTATTTTAACCAGTAACCCTGCTGGTAATCTGGAGGATTTAGGCAAACACAGCAGCACAGTGATGTGTCTGAATGTGAACGAACTCCTGATAAAAGACAGTGTCCGCCATTCTCTAATTCTCATGCTGCTCTCCCGACAAAAATGCTTGCAGCACACACACAGCTTTGCTGTATGATCGGCCCTGACAAGATCGCGGGGGAAAACATGCAACAAACCCCGTGGATGATGGAAACAAACGCATATGAGCTTTCATGAACGGCTAAATACCGTGTGCCTGTCCGTGTCTCACAGCTCGGGCTTGACACTGGCAGGTCTCATGAATAATTAAGCAGCCAGCTCTTCTAATAGGATAAGAAAACTCCGCTATGAATAATAATGAGAAACCGACGTGTCATCATTGCACTTGCAGTTCTGCGCTGCGTCGCCGATTTTGATCCCGCCCCAAAAATCATTTCAAACCCGGAAGCTGAAATTAGCTGACAAAAGCTCAAAATTATCCAGTTTTCCCCACAATTAAAGCTGACAGGTGCTAACATTGTCTTAACTGATGCTCAACACACACAAATCTGTTAATATAAAAAAAAAAAGTTCTCCAGGGTGTCCTGAACCTTTAAAGCACAAACATGTACCTTCTGAAAAGGTACCACCCAAGTGACAGCTCGCATACCTTTATTTTTGAGAGTGTAGCGTCTGTTGCTAGAGCACCTTCAGAGGTCAGAAGAGTGAGGTTTAACTGCACAGCCCTTCGCTAGTTGGCCTCAGTTACACTTGGCTGGCGGGGTGCAGGAATTAGGGTGCTTTCACACCTACACTTTTGTTTCGGAACGTGTCTCGATTGCTCAGTTAGCGCGGTTCGTTGGCATATGTGAACAGGGCAATCGCGCTCTGTTCCGCGCCAAAGTAATCGCTCCGAGATCGCTTGAATGAGGTGGTCTCGGCTCGATTGAAACAAACCCTGGAGCGGTTCGATTGCAGTGAGAAAGCGATCTGATCCGAGCGCGGTTATATCACAGTGTTTTATGGATATGTAATAGGCATACAGCTATATGAAGAGAGAATTATGAGTAGGGCGGGAAGTTTCGCGAGTCTCCGGATGCCCGCAAACGAGTGATGATCTCCCGGTAATCTCGTGTCACCCTCCCGGTCCTCAAACAGGCATCGTCGCGCACCCTTCTCACTCCTCCCCACCGCATCTCTCCTCAGACACGTAGCGCGGGTGCTCCCTGTCAATCACCACCAAACCACCACCTCTCCTGACAGTTTAGCGGGACGCTGCAAAATAAACCCTGACACTCTGACC
Source organism: Danio rerio (assembly GCF_052040795.2). Lineage (NCBI taxonomy): Eukaryota > Metazoa > Chordata > Actinopteri > Cypriniformes > Danionidae > Danio > Danio rerio. The sequence continues at coordinate 54,210,179 of NC_141040.1, read as the reverse complement.
AATGTGAGGAGAGTTTACTTGCACGTGACTTGTTTTAGCTCTTTTGGTCCGATTAGAAACTTTGCAGTGTGAAAGCGAACCGCTACAAGAGCAAAGAGCAACAATGTAACATTTGTAATCTCTGTTTCAGAACAACTGAATCGATTCACAGGTGTGAAAGCACCCTTACTCTTATTACTGTCTGTTTCCAAAAAGCTGAAACTTTGTAACAAAGACATACTTGTAGAGCTGCACAATTAATCGTTAAAAGATCGCGATCTGGATTCGACCCCCTGGACAGTCTTAATTCTGCATTTCTACAATTCTGTCAATCATATTTTCAAGTTCAGAAGAGAAGAAAAGGCGTGAAGAGGCGTAATTGACCTACCTATCGTAAGTTTCAGCATGAATTTTTTCATTGGGCAAAAATTTTTTAGTCTTATGCTTTACCCAGTATATATAAATTCATTTAGATCATTTACTTTATTCATTACTATTGGAATGTGAAGAGATCTTCTCAGAAGACAATCACCTATTGCACCTTTAAGTTTTTAGTTTTATAAATGAGCATAAATGCAAACATCCTCAATAATTTCTACTTTTGACAGAATCTGTGCAAAACTATAAATTAACATGAAGACAAAAGACATGTTAGTAGCATTAGTGCAGGATTTGACACACCCTGCTGAACATCAGAGCTGTTTTAAAGTGCTTTTATTCATCTTTAAGCAGCGGCAGAAGCAGATGTTGAATGTTTAACAACAGCTCTAAAAAGTGCTACGACTTTTTGACCTGATAACGCTTCAGCTCATCAAGTATTTATAGCTATAGATCTTTCTTCTTTTCACAGAGGATCCTTTCTTTGACTATGCAAAGTATTAGCCAGACTTGATAAATGCTGTTAGAGAAAGTCTTGGGGGTTTGATCAGCGGTGCATTCTGGGCGAATCAAAGCCCATTTTTCATTCTGACAGTGTTTTAGTCACATTTTCCACTTACTCTTTTGCCTGCTCCAGTTTTTTGGCAGCTTCTTTCTTCATCCTCTCTTTCTCCATGTACTCCTCTAGTTCTCGTCCCTCCAGTCGGCAACGCTTTCTTATCTTGTTCAGTCACAGAGAGGAAAAAAACAAAAACATAAGAGCTTGCAAATAATAAATTAAGATATCAAACACTTCGCATTCTCAGTTAGACTGCATATGCAACATAACAACAAAAACTGCACTAAAAAAATAAGCTAAAAAGTCAGAAGTCAAACATTTTTTTGCTATTAAACCATTCATAATACGAGATTCATCTGAATGGCATCTGTCAATTAAAAAAAAAAAATAAATAAATAAATAAATATATATATATATATATATATATATATATATATATATATATATATATATATATATATATATATATATATATATATATATATATATATATTCACAAGGAACATTACTATATGTATATACGCTACCTGACAAAAGACTTGTCGCCAATCCAAGTTTTAGGAACAACAAATAATAACTTGACTTGTAGTTGATCATTTGGTATTAGAAGGGGCTTAAATGAAAGGCAAAGATCATGCTTATTTTAACAAAATAAAATATGATCACCAATGGTCATGACTGAAAGGACAAGAACTTGGATACAAGCGGCCGAAATTATTTTCCTTCGAAGGGTGGCAGTGCGCACTCTTATGGATAGGATGAGAACCACCAACAACCAACAATCAAGAATAAATGATGATTATTTGGCGTAGAGGATTTGCAATCCAAAAATGTAATTTTAATGAAATTCAATGGGGCAAAAACAGCCACTAACATGACAAAAGGGTAGTTTATTTGAACAACACATAAGGGTTAATAGATATTCAGATGTTGTTTTATTCCTGTTAGTGCTCTTCAACAATAAGCTGATAAATTTCTAAACAAAAATTGATGTGACTATTTTTATTTAAAGGATTGATAATGTAATTTAGCCTAAATCTAGTGCTTTAAATAGATTAAAGCCTTAAAGGTGCAGTAGGTGATCTTCCACAATGCTAACAGCTTAGCATAAATCTCTGAATCACAGTCCCTCCCCTGCCGTCTAGAGCCACGCCTCCTGAAACACGAGCACAGCAAAAGAACCCTCTCTCATGTGTTAAAAGAGACTAGTGCTTGTCCGGCGGCGTGCAAGCCAAACTGACATGCAAGTTCAAAGTGAATATTTAGTTGCATGGTAAACTATATAGGGAGAGACTAGGCAGAATAGCGATATTTACTTGTGTTTTGTTGTTAAACTAATTAAAATCTACATCATCGATGCTGTGAAAGGTCCCTTATGAAACTAAAAATAGTCTTATCAATCAATTATCAACACTTCTGTGAAGATATAACTCATTTATAACAACAACATCTAACGTTACATCAGCTTTGCGTGAAGCTAAAACAGTTTTAAAACAGAACATTACCTGTCTAAGAGAAATCCTTCAGACATGGTGTCATCCTTTCTCCAGCGTGCAAAGGTAACTCCAATACTGATTCGGGTTTTTAAAAAGTTTGGATTCAGCATGTTTTTACCAATCGTGTGCATGCTCTCTCTTGTGAATGCGCGGCAGTCGGCGGAGCTGCGTACAAACGGCTGCACAGCTGTTCAAATCTGCATTTGCTGACAGACAGATTGGACTACTGATCGGAATTATGAGAGATGTCGACCCGACTCTATTTAATTGGATGAACATTTTCTAGTTATATGCCTTACCTAAAATATAAAAATACATATAAATACATTTAGATCATTTACTGTAATCATTACTATTAGACTGTGAAGAGACTTTCAACCAGAACAACAACAAATGCTTCTGAAGACAATCACCTACTGCACCTTTAAGTCCTTTAAACAGACTTGAACAGACATTCATTTAGATGTTCATGCGTAAAACTAGCGCCATTTAAATGCAAGCGCCATCAGCAGTGTTGAAAATCCATTGTATTTACTGTGATAAAAAATATTCCATATTTAAAGACAGTGTGCCGTCAGTAGGGCCCTCCCCTGTAAGCCCATGCAATAATGCACCCCTGACTGGTCCTCACCTCCAGCTCTATCCTCTTCTCCCCGGGGTTATCTATGAGGTATCGGGCCAGTGTTCCAGGTGTGGTCCTGTAGGTGAGGATGACCGAGTTTTTGGCGTCTTGGCACCACTGTATGAAGAGCTCCCGAGAGAAGCCTGATTCCAGATCCGGCTGACTGCACAGAACCACCTTTGGGCTGGGAACTCGAGCCAGGTCAGACAGGCTGTGGCAGAGTGACAGGTGGCGGAACTGGAAAGGGTTGTTCCTCTTGTCTTCGAAGCAGCGCATCAATTTGTCGCTCATCCACTCGACCTGTGAGAGAAGAGGGAGAGATGTTAAAATAAAGATCACATCTTTAAGAGACTCAATGTACAGTCAAATAACACAGACTATTCCTCAGTTCCAGTCACTACATAACAATGATCAATTAAGAATTCTACTTAAAGGCTCTGTTGCTTTCTATCATAAACATCAATGCCACTAACTAAGGGGTAAAGAGTGAACATATATAATATATTATATATATTTATATAATGTTTTATATAAATATATATATGAGCAATTCCATGAAAATGTCAACCTTGCCATGAAAAGAAAAATGTTTTGACCAAAATAGCAAAACCGTTTCTACATTTTTTGCGCAGGCAAGTGTTTTACAGTACTTTAAAATACTTAAAAATGTCTCTGTCAATGTTTTCAAACTATTCTATTTGATTTACCAAAGTCAAACAAATGGCAATTTCACATCCGTCACATCCATAACGAAAAAGTGTCACATCCATAACAAAGCTTTTCCCTCAAAAATGTAAAAACGTCAAAATAAAATAAAATCACTCAGCTTTGTTCTATAAAGAGCGAACTCTTATCCTTTTGTTGAGCATTATTTATTTTGGGTTGTGCAGTTTAATTCACAGAATTTCTACGAAATATGTTGTATACTGTAAACTCGCAGACTTTTTTTTTGTCGCATCCATAACGCTTGTTTATTTTCCTCATTTAAAGTATAAAAATGTTCACAGATTGAATTTTTTTGATCCCATAACTCTGTGGTTAGTTGTTTTGGAAAATATAAACAGATGATTCAATATAATGTTAACGTATACTTTCTCTGCGAATTTATGTTTTGAATTTTTACTGCAAATGTCACATCCATAACGCTGGAATCAGCCATATGCATTTTATTGTTTTACAGTATTCTGTGCAGTGGTTGATTTTGTCACAGTAGTTTTTTATAATATCATCAGGTGTACATGCATGAAAAATACTGTAGTAATTTATAGTAAACACAATAGTTTGTAAACCACGCTATAGTAAAGTTTATTATACTGCATCTTCCACTCTTTGGACTAACATTAGAGAACTGTAAAACTGTAAAATCAAATACTGTAGCATGCTGTATACTCCAGTAAACTGAGGTGTATTTCAGAATAATATACCCTATACTTGTAAAAATTACAGTATTCTATAGTTTTTGCGCTAAAAACTTTGGAACCTCCATAACAGATTTATTCACGTACATTACTATAGAAAAATTCAAAAATACTTAAATAGCTAAAATATTTAGTAAATACTATAGTATTTACTATACATTACTGAAGTATTTTTTCGTATCATTATATTTTTGAATATAATACAGTATATGATATACAGAGAGGCAGACGACAGAGGGATAGATGGACGTTCAGATGGATAGACGGACAGATAGACGACAGAGAAATAGTTGGATGGATAGGCAGACGGACGGACAGAAAGACGGACGGACAAACTGACAGATGGACAGATGAAACGGACAGAAAGAAGGATGGACAAACAAACGGTCAGACAGAGAGAGGGTTGGACGGATAGAAGGACTGGCAGAGGGATAGACGAACGAACAGACGGTCGGACGGATGAACAGATAGACGACAGAGAAATAGATGGACGGATAGGCAGACGGACAATCTGATAGACAGACAGATGATCGGACGGATAGACGGACGGACAGACAGACAGATAAACGGACAGAAAGAAGGACGGACAAACAAACGGTCAGACAGAGAGGAGGTTGGACGGATAGACGGACTGGCAGAAGGATAGACGAACGAACAGACGGTCGGACGGACGGACAGATAGACGACAGAGAAATAGATGGACGGATACTCAGACGGACGGATGGACAAACTAATAGACAGACGGACATAAACGGACAGAAAGAAGGACGGACAAACAAACGGTCGGACAGAGAGACGGTTGGACGGATAGACGGACTGGCAGAAGGATAGACGAACGGACAGACGGTCGGAAGGAAGGACAGATAGACGACAGAGAAATAGATGGACGGATAGGCAGACGGACAAACGGACAAACTGATAGACAGACGATCGGATGGATAGACGGACAGATAAACGGACAGAAAGAAGGACGGACAAACAAACAGTCGCACAGAGAGACGGTTGGATGAATAGACGGACTGGCAGAAGGATAGACGAATGGACAGACGGACGGACGGACAGATAGACGACAGAGAAATAGATGTGCGGATAGGCAGACGGACAAATGGACAAACAGATAGACAGACAGACGATCGGACGGATAGACGGACGGACAGACAGACGGACAGATAAACAGACAGAAAGAAGGAAGGACAAACAAACAGTCCCGCACAGAGACGGTTGGACGAATAGACGGACTGGCAGAAGGATAGACGAACGAACAGACGGTCGGACGGACGGACAAATAGACGACAGAGAAATAGATGGACGGATACTCAGACGGACGGATGGACAAACTAATAGACAGACGGACATAAACGGACAGAAAGAAGGACGGACAAACAAACGGTCGGACAGAGAGACGGTTGGACGGATAGACGGACTGGCAGAAGGATAGACGAACGGACAGACGGTCGGAAGGAAGGACAGATAGACGACAGAGAAATAGATGGACGGATAGGCAGACGGACAAACGGACAAACTGATAGACAGACGATCGGATGGATAGACGGACAGATAAACGGACAGAAAGAAGGACGGACAAACAAACAGTCGCACAGAGAGACGGTTGGATGAATAGACGGACTGGCAGAAGGATAGACGAATGGAAAGACGGACGGACGGACAGATAGACGACAGAGAAATAGATGTGCGGATAGGCAGACGGACAAATGGACAAACAGATAGACAGACAGACGATCGGACGGATAGACGGACGGACAGACAGACGGACAGATAAACAGACAGAAAGAAGGAAGGACAAACAAACAGTCCCGCACAGAGACGGTTGGACGAATAGACGGACTGGCAGAAGGATAGACGAACGAACAGACGGTCGGACGGACGGACAAATAGACGACAGAGAAATAGATGGAAGGATAGGCAGACGGACAAATTGATAGACAGACGATCGGACGGATAGACGGACAGATAGACGGACAGAAAGAAGGGCGGACAAACAAATGGTCGGACAGAGAGAGGGTTGGACAGATAGACGGACTGGCAGACAAATAGAAATTCGGACGGACAGATAAACGGACAAAGACAGATGGACGGATGAACAGACAGCGGATAGACTGACAGACAGACGGTCTGACAGATAGACAGACAGACGTATTAACAGGTGGACAGGTGGACAGATAAATGGAAAGAAAGATGGACGACAGACAGACAGGTGGACAGATAAATGGAAAGAAAGATGGACGGGCGTATGGACAGACGGACAAAAAGATGGATGGACAGATAGATAGATGGACAGGTAGGCTGACGGATGGAAGGACAAATAGACGGACGACAGTTGGACAGACGAACAAACAGACAGACCGACCGACGGATGGACGGTCGGACAGACAGATGGACAAACGGATGGACAGATAGATAGACGGACAGACAAACAGATAGATAAACAGACAGATGGACAAACGGATGGACAGATAGATAGATGGACAGACAGACAAACAGACGGACAAACAGACAGACGGACAAAAAGATGGACAGATAGACGGACAGACAGACAGACATAGACGGACAAACAGACAGATGGACAGATAGACGGACGAACGAACAGTTTAACAGACAACAGACGGACAAAAAGATAGATGGACGGACAGACAAATAGATGGACAGTCAAATAGACGGACAAACGGACGGACAGACAGACAGAATTGTATAGTTCTTTGTATAGAATTGTCACTATAAGCCATAACAAAAAATGAATGAAAAGTGTTTATAAAAGGAGAAACCTGTTTTTTCTTGTTTTTGGACATTTGAAAACATCTGCGCGCTTAAAAATAAAAAATGTATTAAAAAACACACACAAATAGACAGGATACAGACAGCGCATTATTGCACACACACATATCTGATTGAACTATAACAGCGAGACCTGGGACTTTGAGAACTCCACCACGTTGTAGCTGACGTTGTTGAGCAGAGCGAGTGAATAAACCCCCAGTCCTGCATCTTTGGTCCTCCAGATCTGATCCAGGAGCTGGGCCAGTTCCAGCACCCGTCCCGCTGTATCCACTGCGATCAGCACATTCCCATCGCCCCGCAGAGTCTCCATCACATTGGCTGGAAGAGAAAGAGGAAGGTCACTTTTACTACAAACATGCATTAGGAAGTTTGTGTGCGATCAAATGTTTATTAGAGGAAAAATACACAAATATAGAACATCTCAGACATTCAAAGGGAAAGTCTGTGCATGGGTATATCAATTCACACACATAAAACATATTAAAGACAACATTAAACAAACTATTCGATAAACAAATAAATAAAAAAAATTAAAAAAACAATCAGACACAGAAGATATATGTGGTGTGTGTTGGGTATTTTTGTTTTTTGTGATGCAATATACACTCACCGGCCACTTTATTAGGTACACCTGTCCATCTGCACTTTAACGCAAATTTCTAATCAGCCAATCACATGGCACCAACTCAATGCATTTAGGCATGTAGACATGCTCAAGACGATCTGCTGCAGTTCAAACAGAGCATCAGAATTAGGAAGAAAGTTGACCGTGGCATGGTTGTTGGTGTCAGACGGGCTGGTCTGAGTATTTCAGAAACTGCTGATCTACTGGAATTTTCATGCACAACCATTTCTAGGGTTTACAGAGAATGGTCTGAAAAAAAGGAAATATCCAGTGAGCGGCAGTTCTGTGGGTGCAAATGCCTTGTTGATGCCAAAGGTCAGAGGAGAATGGCCAGACTGGATCTAGCTGATAGAAAGGCAACAGTAACTCAAATAAGCACTCGACACAACCGAGGTCTGCAGAAGAGCATCTCCGAACACACAACAGGTCCAACCTTGAGTCGGATGGGCTACAGCAGCAGAAGACCACACCGGGTGCCACTCCAGTAAGCTAAGAACAGGAAACTGAGGCTACAATTCACACAGGCTCACCAAAACTGGACAATAGAAGATTGGAGAAACGTTGCCTGGTCTGATGAGTCTCCATTTCTCGGGTCAGAATTTGGCATCAACAACATGAAAGCATGGGTCCATCCTGGCTTGTATCAGTGGTTCAGGCTGGAGGTGGTGGTGTAATGGTGTGGGGGATATTTTCTTGGCACACTTTGGGCCCATTAATACCAATTGAGCATCGTGTCAACGCCACAGCCTACCTGAGTATTGTTGCTGACCATGTCCATCCCTTTATGACCACAGTGTACTCATCTTCTGATCGCTGATCACTTCCAGCAGGATAACGTGTCATGATATTAAGCGTGAATCATCTCAGACTGATTTCTTGAACATGACAATGAGTTCACTGTACTCAAATGGCCTCAACAGTCACCAGCCTCAATCCAGTAGAGCATCTTTGAAATGCAGTGGAACCGGAGATTCGCATCATGGATGTGCAGCAGACAAATCTGCAGCAACTGTGTGATGCTATCATTTCCAGTACCTTGTTGAACCTATGCCACAAAGGATTAAGGCAGTTCTGAAGGCAAAAGGGGATCAAACCCGGTACTATCAAACGGGTACTACCTAATAAAGTGGCCGGTGAGTGTATATCAGTCATGCATTAAAAAAAAAAAAACATTAGCAATATTTTAGCAAATTGCAAAGTCTTTCATCTCATAAAATCTCTATTGGAGGTGTCTGTGAAAAACAAAATAAAATATATATGTATATTTTTACTAGTACTATAGTATTTATAGTACACTACTATAATAATTAATATACTTATTTCTATAGTGTATTTTCACGAGGGTGCTTAACAACTGACCTGGTAGAAATAGCTTGGTCTGAAATAACTTTGTTAAACATGTTACTTTTTATAGTTCTCGTTAGCATGCATTGCTTTGTTTTATTTGTATATTTATTTTCATTACTTGTTTTGGATATACATGACAATGACTAATAATTACAAATGCTAAAAATACCTGAAGTTATATAAAAAATGAAAAACTGTGCAATAAAAATGTGCAATACTTTTTCATACGCACTTGTACACGGCACCTTATATCAATATACAATGCAATACCTTCTCCATACGCATTTGTACACAGCACCGCCTAACCTGTATATTTATAAGAAATCTGTACATACAACTCAACATCCAGATCTTTTTTGACTAACTGCATCTCCGTTTAATGTATCGTCTTCTCTCATATTTATCTTGTGTTGTCACTATATGTACACTGGAAACTTCTGTAGCCAAAGCAAATTCCTTGTGTGTGTGAAGCACACATGGCAATAAAACTGATTCTGATCTATTTTTTTTTCTTTATATTTGATAGTATGGTAGAATGACTAACCACTGGACTAATGCGCCGAAAAAAAATATTCTTAAGAATAAGTATGATGATGTGTTCTTTGAAAGAGTGTATTTGTATATGGATGATGCTATTATATTGTCCTTCTGGCATTATATAAAGAATGGAAACGTTTGACTTGCTTCAAACTCAGCTTTTTTAGTTGGATGATTATTCATAGGAATAATCTTAGGTTAGTATGAACTTACTGAGCAGCTGCTCGTCTCGTTGTTTTCTGCGAGGCTGAACATACGAGGCGTTGAAGGAGTCTGTGATGAGGAGAGAGGGTCTGCTGAGAGACTCCAGCGAGCAGCCGTTCAGATGACTGAGAGACAACAGAAAGCATCACATGCAGATGAAGTCAGAATTATGAGCCCCCCTGTATGTTTTTCCCCAATTTCTGTTAAACCGACAGATTTTTTTTATGGTTTGTTCTGTAGACGATCAAATAAATATATTGCTTAAGGCGGCTAATAATATTGACCTTAAAATGCTTTAAAAATTTTTTTAAAATTTTATTCTAGCTGAAATAAAACAAATAAGACTTTCTCTAGAAGAAAAAAATATTATAGAAAATACTGTGAAAAATGCCCTGCTCTGTTAAACACCATCTGGAAAATATTTGAAAAAGAAAAGAAAAAATTCACAGGAGGGCAAATCATTTCAACTTCAACTGTTAATAAAAAAGCCATAAGATCTAAAACCTGGAAAGCAGCAGAAAAGATTATGCGAGCATCTGATTGTTATTGTGATTCCACTCCTATCTGAGTTGTTGCTAGAGCGGATATGGAAGTTAACGAGAATTATTTCTATTATTTATTAAATTTCTCATTTGTTGTATTTTATTAACGTCTACCCCCACCCCAACCCTAAACCCAACCGTCACAGTAATGTAAAATCAGTTGTTGTACCGAGTATTAGTTATGTTATGTTATCTATTAAATTACCCAATAAAATGTATTTTGTAATGTCTACCCCCACTCCAACCCTAAACCCAACCCTCACAGTACTGTAAAAATATTAATTATTGTTATACAGTGTCATAAAAAAAATGCTGCTTTATTAATGTGCATATCGCACTTCCGGCCGGCCGCATATCCGATCTAGACTTTACCTCCTATCTGGTATTATAATATTATAAGTACTGGCCTATATTCAGCATGAGTAAAACACTTAAGTTCTTTTAAAATTGGATACTTTCATACTTTTACTCAAGTCTTATTGGAATTGGTGAATTGTAACTTGTAATGGAGTCATTTTTACAGTAAGGTATCTGTACTTTTACTTAAGTATGGTTTTCAGGTACTCTTTACATCTCTGCCCTTTTGTCGCTTATGCAACAACTCTACACAAGGTACTTATATACATATGTTCTGGGGATGTCCCCAAACTGCACTATTCTGGACCAGGGTATGAGACTTTTTATTAGAACTAATGGAAATTCAGATCCAATGCGACCCTATTGCTGTTTATTATGCTGGACGATTCATCACTCTCCTTATCCATCAACCAAAAAAGGACTGCAAACAAAACAATCCTGAAACTATGGCTGGATCCATCTGCTCCAACTGATCTATCCTGGAGGCTCTATCTACTGGACATTATTAGTCTGGAATACAACACAGCCAAAATAAATGGAGAAAGTAAAACAACCATACAATTTTGGTCAAATATGAGAAAGACTGTATCATTTATATTTTAGTCCTGATTTTGTACTTATTATTATAATATTACTGTTTTCCCTGCTGAAAAATCCAGCTTAAACCAGCCTAGGCTGGTTGGCTGGTTTTAGCTGGTCAACCAGGCTGGTTTTAGAGGGGTTTTGGCCACTTCCAGGCTGGTTTCCAGCCATTTCCAGCCTGGTCTTAGCTGGTCAGTCTAGGAGGTGACCAGGTAAAACCAGCTTGATCAGCCTAGCAGACTGGGAGCCCAGCCAAAACCAGCTATGTCCAGCTTAAACCAGGCTGGTCAAGCTGGTTTTAGCTGGATTTAGCTGGTCATTTTCCAGCCTGACCAGCTAAACCAGCCTGGAAGTGGCCAAAACCCCTCTAAAACCAGCCTGGTCAACCAGCTAAAACCAGCCAACCAGCCTAGGCTGGTTTACGCTGGATTTTTTAGCAGGGTTTGTTTAACATATTTTGTTGGGTGGATCTCAGGCTTTGTTCAAAATCAAAATGTTAAAAAAAAGACATAAGATCTTTTTATTTAATCAATGATAAATATTCTGAAAAACTCCCAGAAGACACCTTTTTAAACCTTTTAGTTGTCATTTGAGTACCTAATAAAAAAGGTTTGACATTGGACAGCACAGCCAAAATAATAATCACTGAAAAACAATTCCAAGCTCCAGCATTATAAATCCAATGCTGATTTGATTTGCTGTTACAGCAGATTTCTAGACTCACATCTCCCTCTTGTGGTTGAAATCCACACCATAGATGATCTCTTCCTCTCCATCCTTCACTATTTTCCAGATAGTGCCGCCGATCATGTGACCCGCAGGAAGCGGTGTGATGGACAGACCGTGACCTTTCCCTGTTCAACAATAAACTCTCATTAAATATCAAGCTGCAAAAATCACACATCATCACTGTTTTGAAGAACAAAAGTCTTCAACATGTATGCTTTTTCTTAATTATGATCATTTCTCTCACCTTTCAGGTTGACGATCTGTGAGTATTTCAGTTGCTGGATTTTGTCAAAAGCCGAATCGACGTCGTCCAGCGTGAAGAGAGTGAAATCTTCTGTGTTGTGTCGAGACTATGAGATCAAACAAGATGGAGCACGGTTAATATTTCATTGCTGAACTTTTCATCATAGCAGTGTTTCTCTGCCACATTCTGCTAGAGAATCTGTTTGAATGAGGGTTCAACTGCAGTTCACGCAATGTAACACTTAATATTTTATAATAAGGATTATATAACATACTATTATTTTAATTAAATATTAATAATGCATATTTTTATATATTAAATGGTTATACAGAGGTATGCAGAGATGTGGAAATTAAATGTCAAATGTTGTACTTCATCAAACTTGACTTTTATAGCAACCATGCAACGGGCACAGTAATAGTGACCAAATTATTTGGTCATAACAAATAATAACACATTTATTATAAAATTAATATATCACACAGCCTAATTAAAAAAAAAAAATAATATATATATATATATATATATATATATATATATATATATATATATATATATATATATATATATATATATATATATATATATATATATACATATACACACACACAAATATACACACACACACACACACACATATATATATATATATATATATATATATATATATATATATATATATATATATATATATATATATGTGTGTGTGTGTGTGTGTGTGTGTGTGTGTGTGTGTGTGTGTGTGTGTGTGTGTGTGTGTGTGTGTGTGTGTGTGTGTGTGTGTGTGTGTGTGTGTGTATTATATGCTTATATATACACACACACACACACACACACACACACACACACACACACACACACACACACACACACACACACACACACACACACACACACACACACACATATATATATATATATATATATATATATATATAAACATAAAATATAAATTAAAAAGATATGTAAAACGTAAAATATATTGCATAAAATAAATGGGAATTTATAATTTAGAATAAGAATAAGAAAATAAGTTTGTTTTTTATTGTTTTCATTGTAATTGGATTTTTTTTTAACATTTAGAGCTTTTTTCTTTCATAAAAATAAATGATTTTTTAAGACGACAGAAATGTCATGCAGACATCCCAATCATTACACAAAAGCATAGAAATTCTGGTTCAAATATACAGTGCATCTGGAAAGTATTTATAGCGCTTCACTTTTTCCACATTATTTTATGTTACAGTCTTTAATTCTAAAATAATTTAAATTCATTTTTCCCTAAAATTGTACACAAAATACCCCATAATGACAATGTGAAAAAACTAAAACTAAAAAACCTGAAATATCCCATGTACATCAGTGTTCACAGCCTTTGCTCAATACTTTGTTGATGCACCTTTGGCAGCAATTTACAGCCTTAAGTCTGTTTGAATATGATGCCACAAGCTTGGCACACCTGTCTATGTTTGCCCATTCTTCTTCGCAGTACCTCTCAAGCTCTATCGGGTTTGGATGGGAAGCGACGGTGTACAGTCATTTTTTAGATCTCTCCAGGGATGTTTAATAGAATTTAGGTCTGTGCTCTGGCTGGGCCACTCAAGGACATTCACTGATATTTTGGTGATTTGCTTTGGGTCAAGAGGAGGTCAAGAGCACTCTGAAGCAGGTTTTCATTCAGGATGTCTCTGTGCATTGCTGCATTCATCTTTCCCTCTATCCTGACTAGTCTTCCAGTTCCTGCTGCTGAAAAACATCCCTACAGCATCATGATGTCACCACCATGCTTCACTGTAGGGATGCTATTAGCCTGGTGATGAGCAGTGCCTGGCATTCACTCCAAAGAGTTCAAATTGAGTCTCATCAGAGCAGAGGATTTTGTTTCTTATGGTCTGAGAGTCCTTCAGATGCCTTTTGACAAATTCCAGGCAGGGAGTGACTTCCGTTTGGCCACTCTACTATACAGGGCAGATTGGTGGATTGCTGCAGAGATGGTTGTTCTTCTGTAAAGTTCTTCTCTCTCCACGGAAGAAAGCTGGAGCTCAGACCGAGTGACCATCAGGTTACTGATCACCTCCCTGACTAACGTCCCTCTCCCCCGATCATTCAGGTTAGATGGCCAGCCAGCTCTAGGAAGAGTCCTGGTGGTTAAACATCTTCCACTTACAGATAACGGAGGCCGCTGTGCTCATTGGAACTTCCAGAGCAGCAGAAATGTTTCTGTCACCTTCCCCAGCTTTGTGCCTGGAGACAATCCTGTCTCTGAGGTCTACAGACAATTCCTTTGTCTTCATGCTTGGTTTGTGCTTTGACATGCACTGTCAACCCTGGGACCTTATATAGACAGGTGTAAGCCTTTTCAAACAATGTGCAATCAACTGAATTTGCCGCAGTTGAACTCCAATGAAGCTGCTGAAATATTTCAAGAATGATCAGTGGAAACAGAATGTACCTGAGCTCAATTTAGAGCTTCACAGCAAAGGCTGTGAACACTGATGTGATTTTCAGCTTTTTTATCTTTAATAAATTTGCAACAATTTCAAAAACTCTTTTTCCATATTGTCATAATGGGGGATTGTGTGTAGAATGTTGAGGAAATAAATTAATCCATTTTTGAATAGAGCTGTACATAAAAATGTGTAAAAAGTGAAGCGCTATGAATACTTTTATTAATAAAACTATTATGTTTAAAAATGTGTTGAAAAAAATCTTCTTTCCGTTAAACAGAAATTGGGGAAAAATATATACAATAATTCAGACTCATCCTTATCAGGATACGAGATGACTTCTATTCTGACATTCGATTTTTGTCATATCATCCAGCTCACCTGATAGAGATCATACATGAACATCTGGCCCATTTTGTAGACTGGGATGGTGGCATAGATGGTACAGTTGAGCCCCAGTTTGCCCACAGCATACGGCAAAGCACCCAAATGCACATGATCAGGGTGAGAAAGCAGCACTGCATCCACCTGATGCACATACCTGATCCACACAAAACAGAAAATACACATCACACACAGGGAATTACATCAATACCGATCCATCATATTGTGATGAACATGCACAGTATTGGTATTGTGGGCACTTCAAAATACCATGAATAATTATTTAGCATTTAAAGGTCCCGTGAAGTGCTTTTGAAATGTGCAACTTTATTCAATGTTTCATGTAATCTCAACAAAAACACGAAGAGAAGGCGGAGCATATAGTAGCTCCTCCCCTTTAAAAAATGTTTTTTTAAATAAACAATGCTTGAACAATAACAACAGAACAATGCTCTTTAGAAATACACAGAAGACAAAAGCTGCGTCCCAATTCGCATACTTATGCACTATTCTACGCCATTTTGTAGTATAAATAGTGTAAGTAGTGTGTTCACACTGAAAACTCTAAAAATAATAAGTGCACTTTAATTACCCGGATGATGCCCTCATTCAGCCGGTAAAGTGAAGTGTGTAATGATGGACACTTCACGCACTCAACGACCGCAGGTTTGCTTACGTAGCGGAAGAGGCGGAGCTATCGGACGCACATGTTGGATAACTTTATTTATTTTGGATGGTGAAATCAAAATTCTCCTACGAGAGTGATTATAGCGCCTCCCGATGGTGAATGCGGATATACTCACGGCAGGTATTATTTGATAATTCGGTCGTTTATTTCAATGATTTGGCAACCGTCAAACGTCATCAGGGAAACGGTTTGAATTTCCGCTCAGTAAAAAAACATTAGTGTGCCATTTGGGACGACACTACATACATATACTATCCTGTTGAGTGTGTAAGTGCATAAGTACATAGTGCATGAGTGCATAGTGTGCCATTTGGGACGCAGCTATAGATAATCAATTTACATACATTTACAATCTTTTCATCCTCATTAATAATAATGCGTACACAAATAAATTAATTAAATAAATAACCAAAAATAACAAAAATAAACAAATAAAATAAAGAAAAATAAGTAGCAGGTGAGTTAAAGTTCTCAAAATATGAAACCAAAATCCTCTAATGATGAACGTAAATGTCTTGCTTTTTGGCTTTTTTTTTATCTCTCCTAATGTCTTCAAATATATCACAAACTCTACTTTAAACACCACAAGTCTTTACATTCTTTAACTTTCTTTTTCTTCTTCAGGTTTGTTTCTTCTAAATGCAAATTTTGTCACACTAACATGGATATCCTTAAAATTAACATACTGATACTAACATCTTACAAAAAAAAAAAACACTATTAATTTCACTTTTTAAGAATATTCAGATTGCTGCATTTCAGATTGTATATTTTATGCAGCTTAGGTCAATAATATGATAACCACCTAAATCATGATAAAAGTTTCAGCAATTACTTGCAACAAATACATTTTATACTGTCATAAGCAGGGGCGGACTGGCCATCTGGCAATTCTGGCAAATTCCAGAAGGGCAGGACCAATTTTTAAATGTAGGCCGGTCCGTTTTTTTTTGTTTTTTTTTTTGTATGTATTGTTTTTAAGTGCAGACAGCTTTTATCTCTTGCTAGATGTAATATTATGATGATGATAATAAAAATAGTAATAATAAATGTTAAGCATTTGGCCCAATCGGCAACTGCCACCTGGTTTCAAGATGGGCCGACCCAATCCAAGGTTACCCGGACATATTCAAAATCTGGCAAGAATGTCATATTATTTCACCATCTTTACACCAAAATAAATAGTGAATGTGTGTGTCCGTGGGTGGGGCTGTGTCGGTGTGGTAATGTGGGCTGGTGTGGCTACAGTGCCAGGGCTGAATTTTTGTCCCAGTCCGCCCCTGGTCATAAGCATAAACTCGTACCGCTTCAGGGAATCTATGATGTCCATGGAGAAAGTTTCATCCCAGCCGCAGTCGAGCAGAAAGCGAAACTCGTCCACCTGAAGCAGGTAACACAGAGCTGATTCCTCCTGGACTCCGGATAGAGCCGTCAGCTTGATGATGGACGTCATTCTGCTGTATGAATGAAGAATGAACATCAGAGATCATCATCACCAACAGAAACAGCACATTTAAAGCTGACCACTTCAAATACTACATGGTATTGATATATACGATTGTTATCTAATATGCCATTATCCCTGTAACACGATATAACCATGTTGCGTTTTGTAAACCGGCTAACGTAAATTAAAACACAATACCATGAACATGCTATTAAAGACAACAGACAAGCATATAAAGAGCAAAGCTTTCATTTCAAGACACAGAATAAGGAATATTTGAATATAATGAATGAATAAAGTATTCTTGAGCCTTCACAATTCCTATATATTAACATAAATCTGACATTTAAACTTAAATCTGAACTCAATGAAAACACAGAGAGTCAAACAAATGAAGTGGTGTTCTTAGCAAACTGACCGAATTTATGTTAATAAAAACGTACATACCCGAATCCTGTAATATCACTTTAGAAATTAAGGATGTGTGGTTTCATATAATTTATAAAAGTCGCTCAAAAATCATATTTAATCCATATTAATGTATCAAGATCGGCGGCATGAGAGGAGCAGCCATTACCGCCGCTGCCGACGTCACTGAACTCTACCACTGAGAGCTTTAGGGGGGTGCTTATCAGTAACACATAAAAGTCTCCTAAACGTAAAGCACACATATAGATATTAACTTTTGGATTAAATTTATTTCAACAATATAGTTATTATGGAAGGCAGACTAAAGTTCTGACCATAAATTAAATCCTATAATGTAATGTTTTGAGATAGAACGTCACAAATGCTTTTCTTTCTTGCTTTCTTTCCTTTTCTTTCTTTCTTTTCTCCTTCTTTGACTTCCATGATTTTTACATAAGATAAATGTGAATAAAACAAATAACTGTAATAAAAATGAATAACTTTTTAGCAAAAATGAAGTATCCACAACAATATACTCCAGTGTATCATTATGAGCCAGGGTTTTACTTCATTTATTTAATGTAATTGGATTAACCTGCACAAATTAACAGCGAATTTAAACCACTGTAAAAGATAAACATTCGGTTAAACTGTGCTTTTAACACAAACGTTTGATCACGCCTCCCTTCAAGCTATTGACAATTGGTACGGTCCAAAGCCCTCTAACCCTTCTGCTAATGGTGCTGTGCTAACACACTCAAGGTAAACGACTTCATGTCCTCTTAAATGTAACTTATATAAACGCGTGCTTATTTATAAGTCTGAATATTAGATATGTATAAGCGTTACAGCTGGAATAGTGACAGTACAATCTCGTGTTTATGTGAGGACGGTAGCAGATAGTGTGCACAAGGGCCGACAACAGTCACCTTCACATCAACAAATATGTATACATCATAATCTGAATATTGTTTCTATTATGATACTGCGATGTGAGTTAATAAATATAAATGAACGAGACTGTGTAGTTCTGTGTAGTTCTGCAAACAGACAGATCAGTAACGTAAACGTAAATACAGCGGGATTTTATTATTATTTATTTATATTGTAAATTATTTATTTTTTATTTATATTTATATTATTATTTATTTATATTGTTTTATTATTTATATTGTAATTAAAAACAATACAGACACAATTGTATTAATAAGTTATGTTCGGCTGTTAAATTCACAAAATAAGCAAACAATATTTATGAAATAATATAAAAACGGGTCATCTGTTTTTGCTAATTAACTCTCACACTTGCTTTACATTTCATTTCTGGTGTATTTAATATATTAATAAAGTATTTAAGCTGAATCAAATTTTTAAGACAAGACACTGCAAGTGAATAGTGGGGGGGAAATCAGCATTCTTCCCTAGCAGATTTTTATTGGGGTGAAGTTTTCATATTCACACATTGGGACTTTCTAATAATATCATTTCAGAAAAGTATTGTTGGAAATTCAAAATATTTAAATCACATTAGCAGCCAATGACTAGCAAAGTATGCTACAACATTGTTTAGTCAATTAAATAATGCTAATTTTGTTTTGAAAACATACTTGCATGCCACTTCAATGTAAACAATATAGGCATCCTGTCACTGAACGAATGTGCAAATATATAATACAAACTTTATTTCAATTAGATTATTTGGTGTGTTTGTGTGTGTGTGTGTGTGTGTGTGTGTGTGTGTGTGTGTGTGTGTGTGTGTATATGTAATAACTAAGTTTTCTAAAATAGTGTTAAAATACACAAATGAAAACTAATTTTCAGATAAAGTACCAGATGACTAACCAGATTGACTGTATAAAAAATAAATATTTTAGTGGAGATTTTGTTTTGGAGTCTGTTTTGATAACTCCACTGTTACCACTAATAAAAACCCCATATTTTTCATAGAAATGAACTCATAAGAATAAAAGAAAAAAATAGTTTGGCTCAGTGCAGGGTACCTTAAATATATGTATTGTTTAAGTCAGAATTATTAGCCCCCTTGTTTATTTTTTTAAGTTTTTTTTCAGCACATTTCTAATCATAATAGTTTTAATAACTCATTTCAAATAACTGATTTATTTTACCTTTGCCATGATGACAGTAAATAATATTTGACTAGATATTTTTCAAGACACTTCTATACAGCTTAAAGTGACATTTAAATGATTAATTAGGTTAATTAGGTTAACTAGGCAGGTTTGGGTAATTAGGCAAGTTATTGTATAACGATGGTTTGTTCTGTAGACTATCGAAAAAATAGCTTAAAGGGGCTAATAATTTTGTCCTTAAAATGGTGTTTAAAAAATTCAAAACTGCTTTAATTTTGGCCAAAATATAACGAATAAGACTTTCTCCAGAAGAAAAAATATTATCAGACATACTGTGAAAATGTCCTTGCTCTGTGTGTGTGTGTGTGTATAAAATTTGTAATTAATTATATATATATATATATATATATATATATATATATATATATATATATATATATATTTAATATTTTTCTATCATTTTTTTAATATTTATTTAATTTTTTAAGACATCTCCCTTTAAAAACATGTGCTGTAATTAAAATCTGAACACAAAAAAGTGCCACCAAAAAAATGTATGTTTCTTTCTATTACATCAGGGGTGTCCAATCTCGGTCCTGGAGGGCAGGTGTCCTGCAAGTTTTATATCCAACCCCAATTAAACACACCTGAACCAGCTAATCAAGCTCTTTCTAGGTATACTAGAAACTTCCAGGCAGGTCTGTTGAAGCAAGTTGGAGCTAAACTATGCAGGACACCGGCCCTCCAGGACCGAGTTTGGACACCCCTGCATTACACTGAAGATTCATACACTTTATGAATATCTCAAAATGGACAAGTTGCATCAAAAAAGCATAGTTTTCCCCCTGCAGTGTTTTGCCTAAGATAATGAGAAGAACTTAGTCGAAATTAGTAATATGAAATGATTTAAGTGTTTTCTCCATCATCAGGCATCATGGTGAAGTTTGCAGCGTTTGTTCGAGAGCACTGGGTCAATATTCTGGTGCCCATGGGTTTCCTCATGGGTATTTATCTGGACCGGTGGAATGACCAGAGACTCACAGCGTTCAGGAACAAGAGCGCTTTATACAGCAGGTCATTTGAGCTCTTATCAACTCTAAGTGTGTGTGTGTGTGTGTGCTAGTAAGCGAATGTGTTCTGAGTGTGTACCTGTGATTTCAGGGAACTGAAGCCCGGTGAGGAGTACACCTGGAAGTGAGGCGCCGCCACTGATATTTATTGGATCCGATTCCCACCATGTGTATATTGTCTGTGCAGCGACTGTGTCTCTGATTGCAAACAGGCTGCAATAAATTGTCAGTTTAGTTCTGTAATGCCTCGTGCTTTTGATTTCTCAGAGCTTAAGGACAAGTGATGGAACACTGAAACTCCAAACTCCTCATCGCATTAATAATCATATCATAAATATAATGGAATTAGATTTCTGATTTCCATTCAGGGATTATTCCTATGATATGGGCAAAATAACATCAATAGTACAGAATCTTCATTCTTTTATAAACGTCTGATAAATAGATTAGATATATAAATAATACGAAGATATATTGAAGTGCTAATCTAGTATTGAGATATTATTATGAATGTTTTATTCTAATTAACAGAAATAGTTTATAGTTTTATGATTTAGTCTTCATTAAATATACACTCACATATCTGTCCATCCATCTGTGTCTGTCTATGCATCCGTTCATGCATCTAGCGATCTGTGTCTGTCTATCCATCCATCAATATACAGTACTTATCAGTCAGTTCGTCCGTCTATCCATCCATCAAACTGTCTATTCATCCATTCATCTGTCTATACATTTATCTATCATCCCGTCTGTCCATACATCCATCTTTATATTAATGCATCTATCGATCTATCCATCTGTCTGTCTGTCTATCCATCTTTCTATTCATGCATCTAAGTCTGTCTATCCATCCATCCGTTTATTTATTCATCCATCTATTTGTCTGTTCATCTGTATTCATCTATCCAACTGTCCATCCGTCCATTTATCTATCTATCTATCTATCTATCTATCTATCTATCTATCTATCTATCTATCTATCTATCTATCTATCTATCTATCTATCCATCTATCCATTCAACTGTATATTCATCTATCCATCCATTCATCTATCAGTCTGTCTATTTATCTATCCATCCATGTCTATTCAGCTATCCATTCATGTGTCTATCCATCCGTCTATCTATTCATCTATCCATCTGTCTGTCTATCTATTCAACTATCTGTTCATCTATTCATCCATCCATCCATCCATTTATTCGTCTATCTATTCATCAATCTGTCTGTATATTCATCTATCTATCCATCCATCTCTTTAACTATTGGTCTATCCATCCATCTAGTCAACTATCTGTCTATTCATCCATCAATCCATCCATCTATTAATATATCTATCAATTCATCTATCTGTTTATCCATCTATCCATCCATCCATCTATTTATCTATCCTTCTACCTATACATCTGTCTATTCATTCATCCATCCATCTGTCTATTCATTAATCCCTCCATCCGTCTATTTATCTATCCTTCTACCTATACATCTGTCTATTCATTCATCCATCCATCTGTCTATTCATTAATCCCTCCATCCGTCTATTTATCTATCCTTCTACCTATACATCTGTCTATTCATTAAACCCTCCATCCATCTATTTATCTATCTGGCCATCTATCGATCCATCTGTCTATACATTTCTCTATCCGTCTATTCATCAATTAATCTGTCTATCTATTCATCTATCTGTTTATTCATCAATCCTTCCATCTTTCTATTCATCTATCTGTTCATCCATCCATCTACCCATTCATCTGTCTATTCATCCATTCATCTATCTATTCATCTATCCATCTGTCTATCTATCTATTCAACTATGTTCATCTATTCATTAATCCGTCCATCTATTCATCCATCCATCCATCCATTTATCCGATCCGTCTATCTATTCATCTATCCATCCATCTCTTTATTCATCAATCTGTCTGTATATTCATCTATCTATCCATCCGTCCGTCTATTCATCTATCCATCCATCTATCTAGTCAACTATGTGTCTATTCATCCATCAATCTGTCCATGTATTAATATATCCATCAATTCATCTACCTGTTTATCCATCTATCCGTCCGTCTATTTATCCTTCTACCTATACATCTGTTTATTCATTCATCTATCCATCCATCCGTCTATTTATCTGGCCATCTATCTATCTATACATCTATCCATCTGTCTATACATCAATCCATCTGTCTATCTATTCATCTATCTGTCTAGTCAACTATCCATCTATCTGTTCATCTATCTATCTATTTTCTCAGAGCTTTATGACCAGTGATGGAACACTGAAACTCCTCATCGCATTAAAAATCATATCATAAATATAATGGAATTAGATTTCTGATTTCCATTCAGGGATTATTCTTATGATATGGGCAAAATAACATCAATAGTCCAGAATCTTCATTCTTTTATAAACTTCTGATAAATAGATTAGATAATACGAAGATATATTGAAGTGCTAATCTAGTATTGAGATATTATTATGAATGTTTTATTCTAATTAACAGAAATAGTTTATAGTTTTATGATTGTGTCTTCATTAAATATACACTCACATATCTGTCCATCCATCTGTGTCTGTCTATGCATCCGTTCATGCATCTAGCGATCTGTGTCTGTCTATCCATCCATCAATATACAGTGCTTATCAGTCAGTTCGTCCGTCTATCCATCAAACTGTCTATTTATCTGTCTAATATACATTTATCTATCATGCATCTATCATTCTGTCTGTCCATACATCCATTTTTTTATTAATGCATCTATCAATCCGTCTGTCTATCCATCTTTCTAATCATGCATCTAAGTCTGTCTATCCATCCATACAGCCATCTGTTTATTTATTCATCCATTTGTCTTTCCATCTATTTATCAAACTATCTATCCATCTTCCTATTCATCAATCCATCCGTCCGTCTATTTATCCATCCATGTCTATTCATCTATCTATCCATCCGTCTATCTATTCAACTATGTCTATCTGTTCATTTTTCCATCAATCCGTCTATCTATTCATCCATCCATCTATCTGTTCATTAATCTGTCTGTATATTCATCTATCCATCCATCCGTCTATCAACTGTTGGTCTATCCATTCATCTAACTAGTCAACTATCTTTCTATTCATCCATCCATCTATTAATATATCCATCATTTCATCTATCTGTTTATCCATCTATCCATCCATCTGTCTTTTTATCAATCCTTCTATCTATACATCTGTCTATTCATCAATCCTTCCTTCCATCCATTTATCTATCTACCCATCTATCTATTCATCTATCCATCCATCTGTCTATACATCTATCCATCCGTCTATTCCTCAATCCATCTGTCTATTCATCTATCCATCTGTTTATTCATCAATCCTTCCATCTGTCTATTCATCTATCCACCCATCTATAGTCAACTATCCATCTATCTGTTTATCTATCTATTCATCCATCCATTTACCTTTTCATCTGTCTATTTATCCATTCATCTATCTATTTATCTATTCATCTGTCAATTCATCAATCCATATGTCTTATCTATCTATCCATCCATCCATCTATTCATCTATCTATCTTTCCACCCATCCATCTATTTATCTATTCATGTATCCATCCATCCATCTGTCTATTTATCTATCCATCTGTCAATTCATCAATCCATGTCTTTATCTGTCCATCCATCCATCTATTTATCTATCCATCTTTCCACCCATCCATCTATTCATGTATCCATCCATCCATCTGTCTATTCATCTATCCATCTTCCCATCCATCTATCCATCCAACCATCTGTCTATTCATCTATCCATCTAACCAAGCATCTGTTTATTCATATATCCATCCATCCATTCGTAGATCTACCTGTAATGCCTATCTGTGACTATCCATTCGTCAGTCCATCCATTCATCCATCTATCTATCTATTCATCTGTTCGTCAGGCTATTCATCTGTCAGAGTCTATTCATCCATCCCTGCATCTGTTTCTCCATCTTGCTCTCCATCCATCTATTTATCTGTCTGTCCATCTCTCTATTCATGCGTCTATCTATCAATCCATGTCCGTCTGTCTATCCATCCATCTATATCTGCATCCGCCAGTCCATCCATCCATCCATGCATGAATGAAACTCCCAAAAACTCTTCAGTTTATTTCTGAAGATTTTTTCTACACAAAGGATCATTTCAGTTTACAAAACATCTCTGTAGTTTGAAAAGATGACAAGCATTCAAGGT
>NC_141040.1:54070000-54180000 GCF_052040795.2 Danio rerio | reverse complement strand
CTTTCATTGAACAGTAAGAATGATTAATAAATCCATATGAAACAGCCCCTTAAATGTCACGTCTCGTCTTCAGTTTTAAAAGTAAAATATTGTTTCAAAGTTTCAGTGTAAAATATTGATGGCAACAGAACTTGGGTTGCTCTACAATTATAATTTTTATTATGTCAAGACTAAAAGCAAAAAAAGTACACTCACTAAAAATACTGAAGTTTTTTTGCTCACTCAACAATTCAGACATTACAGTCTGGCTAGTTTCTGTCCTCTACTTATAAGCTAAAAAGCCAATAATGGTCTGACATTCCTGACCATTATCACCACTAAAGCCTAGAATTGGCCATCAGCATATTGTAAACCGATAGGTTCATATGTTCGTTTTCCGTTATCAAAGTAATAATTTGTTCCTTAATTTTAGTTTGTAACTTTTAAATAGTTTTAAATTCAAGATTGTATTAAATACATCAGTGTAAAACCTATAAATGGTGGAAAAACATACTCTGTAATATTAAAACCACCTGGGTCTCCACTTTTGCATGGCCTGTCTTTTTTGTTTTAACAAACTAATCTCTCAGGTTTTTCCAAACTTTTCCAAAAACTTTCCCACGGCTGTTGCAATTTATAGCCAAGAATTATTGGTCATCTGGTTATCCCTATGATCATGCATGGACGGATCATAAAGATGTTTGTACAGTCATACTTGTTTCAGACAAAATCTCTTCAAGGAGTTTCATATTCAACTCAAATGAAACGCGGCGCCGCACGAACTGTTCGCTCGAGTGTTCAAAACATTTTGTGCGCTCCGCTTGCTGAAATCATGCCGCACGCACCCAAAGCGAACCTCAAACAGCGATGATGTCACATTCGCCGCATGCACTGAGTTTAATAACAGAAAGCTGATTGGCTATTGCATGTTGGTCTCATTTGTAGTTGTAATACCGCAAATTACATTTGAACTAGTGAAATAAAGAACGACAGCACCACGAAAACTAAGCAACAACAACAAAAAAGAACTTAAATGAGCATTAGACGTAGCGTTACATGGACATTGGAAAAATAAGACCTAGAACAGCCAATTTTAGACTTTTTAAGGCCTTAAATTTCAATTTTAAAATGTTAGACTTTTTAATTACCCTGCAGAAACCCTGTTTTAAATATGTGGCTAAGAAATAGCGGTAACACTTTATAATAACTACACACTATGAATCATTTACTAAGCATTAGCGTCTATTGAATTCATTATCTGTTAAGCATTAACTCTACATTAAGAAACGTTAGTAAGCAGTTTATAACTGCAGCTACAAATGCTCTATTCTTGACTTATAAGCACCTATATAATGTGTTTAATAATTGTGTTTTCATACTTAGTTAATGATTTATTTTTCATTACTAAATTAAGTATTGTATTATTAACAAACCAGTTGTATTTAAGAGTAGTTGAGGGTTTTTAAGATAAAGATAATTCAGAATGAGTTAGTAAATGATTAATAAATTATTGAAATCCACGTTTATGTGTCTTATTATTCAGGCATATATTAATAGTTAACTAATATGTTAATAAATGCTTTATTAACTCAACTTCACGCAGTTTTGTGACCTAATCTAAAGTGAGGACTATTTATGCTTTATAAATCCCTTATAAATGATGATTAAAGGCTCAGAATCAAATGAACAATAATCTTTGCAATCTTTTCTAAAAAGTAAAATTACTGTAAAGTTTAAACGTTGCTGAATAACAGTAGTGCCAAAATACGACATAAAACTATATAAAACAACAACAATATAATAATAATGTAACAATATGATAAGATGCAATGTTTAAAGTCTGCAGTGATTTTATTTTAGATCAGCTTGCAAAGATTTATTTTTCATTTGAAGTACAGTTTCATTTGTGTATCTTTAAATGAATAGTTATTGCCATTTTTGCTGTTTAGAATTTAACTGAGCCTTTATTTGTCATTTATAAGAGATTTATAAAGCATAAATAGTCCTCACTTTAGATTAGGTCACAAAACTAGATGAAGTTGAGTTAATAAAGCATTTATTAACATACATAGTAACCATTAATATATGCCTGAATAATAAGAAATATAAACGTTGATTTCAATAGTTTATTAATCATTTACTAACTCATTATGAATGATCCTAAAAACCCTCAACTACTCCTAAATGCAAATGGGTTGTAATTAATGGGATACTTAATTTAGTGATGAAAAATAAATCATTAACCAAGTATGAAAATACAATTATAAAGCACATTTTTAAAAAGTTTGTAAGTCAAGAACAGAGAATTTGTATCTGCAGTTATAAACTGTTTACTTACGCTTGTTAATGTAGAGGTAATGCTTAACAGATAATGAATTCACTATTTGCTAATGCTTAATAAAGGATTTATAGTGTGTAGTTATTATAAAGTGTTACCAAAATAGCTGTTATCACTTTTTTTTTTTGCCAACGAAAATTTTGGCAGGGCAAGTAAAAATTTGAACGGCCAATAGAAAAAAATCCTTAGCCTTGAACCCTGGCATGCGATTTTAGTTAACGAGGTTTTGTTATATGCTTACTGTTTTGAAACATTTGTAAAAACCATTAATGGTTCTAAAAAAAATGTAATAAAAATAATTAATTTATTATTCTCCACTTGGGAACGATCTCTGTAGTACCATAAAATCCACATTAATGATCCCATCACCACTCACCAGCGGTCAGCAGAGGTGGAAGGCAGTCGTGCAGGAAGTCTTTGGCTTTCTGATCCACAGCAGCATCGACTGGAGCAAAACTGACCAGCTTCTTCATGAGGCCCTGAATGTGTGCCATGAATCGGTCTCGCCGCGGATCCTCCTGTTCATATAGTGTCAGTGTAGTCAGGAATGAGCAAACAGCGCGTGTTTGAATGAAGAACAAACACCGGTACCTTCTCAGAGTTCTGAACGCCCATATACTGCAGGTAATCGAGCGGCAGACCCTTCCTGAACTCCACATCCTCCTCCATCGCAACCTCCAGAGCGGCTGGCATCAACTGCAGATTAAATACATGTATAAATACACATATATATATGTATAATATATTATAGGCAAGGCAAGTTCGTTTATATAGCACATTACATAAACAATGGTAATTCGAAGCGAAGTATAAAAGAAACAAAAACAGATTTAAGTGTGTTAAAACAGGTTTTAAAAGAATGAAAGAAAGACATAACAGTGCCATCATTGTTAGATTTGTGTTTTTTCTTTTTGATTAAAGGTGCAGTATGCAAGTTTGACACCCAGTGGTTGAACTAGGTATTACATTCCTGCGTCAAAACACATGCAAGCGCAGGTTGCCAGATTGAGGACGAACAGGCGCATGTCTTACTACTGAACCTAAAGGCTGATTTAAACCATGTTCTAACTATAAGCAACGGCACGCGATAGAGGGGATATTTTTCATACTAAAAGGAGTTTTTGTCCTAACAAACACCTGGGGCCTCATGTACGAAGACTTGCGTGGAAATCTTACTAAAACATTGCGTACGCACAAAGCTGTAAATGTGCGTACGCAGAAAAAAATTCAGATGTATGAAACACTGCGTACGCCGAATCTCACGCATATTCTTTTGTACATCTGAATGAACGTGAAACTGAGCGCAACATGCACGAGCACAAAACCCCTCCCTGCCTCCTCCCCCGTATGAATATGCTAATGACTATGCTAATGGCAAAACCCAACGAAAAAGCACTGTCAAAAGCAAGCAAAAAGAGAAACTTTGAACAGAATGTGAATTGGACGTGCTGCTTTCGGAGGTAGACCGGAGGAAAACGGTGTTATTTGCAAGTTTGTTCTCCGGAATTAACAACAAAAGAAAAAAAAAGAGTGGGAGAGTTTAGCTGATGCGGTCAACACAGTTGGGTCTGAACATCGCACTGAGTGCATTAAAAAAAAAGAAATAGTGTGGTTTATATCTGTAAAATGTTGCAGGACGCTTAACAGTTTCAGTGGCGCTACTCGTTAGACGCATGTGATTATGAATTGATACGTTCGAGCATGTACTCGGCTTGAATCCAGCGTCTGATGAACTCTTTCTTGTTTTTTCCCCCGCTACATATCAGATTTTGCCAACTATTTATCACGAGAAAGACAAGTAGGAATCATCAATAAGTTCATATCAATAAGCATCATATTTTATTTACACATTTATTGAATAGAAATGTTTCTGATTCACGTATGCAAATTCATCTTCAGATAGTGTCTTTATAGCAATGTGCGTGCAGTAGATAGCTCAGATTACATTGGGAAAACAGGCGACTGCTGCAAATTGTGCTTTAATGTTTAGCTGGTCAAATGTATGGTATGGAAACCTTATATACCTGCTGAACCCGCTTACTTAGTTATCAAATAAAACTTGCAATGATTGTTTAAATTAGTCTGCGGGATCATTAATTTTGCTTGGATTTGACTGTTTATCGATTTCTAGCCATGTTTACATACTGTGCATATTATGGTGAGGTAGACTCTAAACTGAGGTGTTTAGCCAATCACACCTCAGAAAAGAAGGAGGGGGTTTATAAAAAAAAAACACAAAGCATTTTAGCTGGAAAAAATTGTTCATGGGTGAAGCAGTGGCGCAGTAGGTAGTGCTGTCGCCACACAGCAAGAAGGTCGCTGGTTTGAACCTCGGCTCAGTTGGCGTTTCTGTGTGGAGTTTGCATGTTCCCGTGGGATTCCTCCGGGTGCTCCGTTTTCTCCCACAGTCCAAAGACATGCGGTACAGGTGAATTGGGTAGGCTAAATTGTCCGTAGTGTATGAGTGTGTGTGTGTGGATGTTTCCCAGAGATGGGTTGTGGCTGGAAGGGCATCCGCTGCGTAAAAAACTTGCTGGATAAATTGCCGGTTCATTCTGCTGTGGCGACCCCGGATTAATAAAGGGACTAAGCCGACAAGAAAATGAATGAATGAAAATAGTTCATATTGTATGTGTGAATGCCTGTGTATGGATGTTTCCCAGTGATAGGTTGCAGCTGGAAGGGTTACCGCTGCATAAAACATATGCTGGATCAGTTGGCGACCCTAGATTAATAAAGGCACTAAGAAAATGAGAAAATGAATGAATGTATTGAGTGTGGCTGTGTGTACTTTGAGCATCAGGTCTCCCCAGCTGTTCCTCTGATAGGATGAGATGGTGATGTGCAGGGAATGAGCGTCAGGCAGACAGTCGCCCTGATGAACAAAACCACGAGGAAAATACAGCAGATCTCCAGCCTCCAGAACCACATCCATGACGGGCTCCCCGATCTCATCCTGACTGAAATTAGCTTCAGGGGACCACAAACACACATAGAGATTATTATTAAAGCAGATCTATTATGCAAAAATCACTTTTATACAGGGTTTAACCACAGTGTGTATGAGTATATCCAGCTTCTAATGGCGAAAAGTTCTTAAATCTATTTTTTATAATCATGCTCGATAAAAACAGTCTGCAGAAACACTTTGATTGACATTCTCCTTTTGTACGTGACATCAGAGGGGGAAAGCCCCGCCCACTAGTGACCATTTCTCTCTTATTAGCATAGACAGCCCTGAGTGAGAAGCAATATTCAGCGCATCGGCAGCTAACAGCCTGTCATACTGAGCAGAGCAAAGACAGTTGACGTTCTGCCACAAGATGGCGACAGAGACCGCATAATAAGTATTTATGCAGCGTTCACATCAGACACGGAAGAAGCATTAAGCGCAAGTGATTTACATGTTAAGTCAACGTAAAGACTGCCGAGATGTGCACGAATAAGATAGCATGTATGACGTGATTCGCATAAAGTGGCGCGAGTTGAGCATTTTGAGAGATTGACGCGTTTAACACGCGTATCGCACGAAATTAAGCAGACATTCGCACCGCATTAACCAGGATCAGGTGCTTGCTTTTGTAGGGGAGTGATAATGACATATCAAATGTTGTTGGTGTCCCAGGGGAAATCCTCCAGCCGACACCGGACAACAGTTCATCAATCTGGGCTCTGTTCAGTTGGAAGCACCGCTGAAAGCCTCCACCATCCAGGTATAATTTCTGGTTGATGAACTCAAAGAGCTGGGTGCACCTCTGAATGGATCTAGTGGACTCAAACAGTGTTGATTCATTTAGAGCCGTGTCTATCAGCCTTCCTAAAGCACATAAACAGCTACTCTCTCAATAAAATGTTAGCCATTTAGCAACAAAGCTACAGTCACCGGGCAGACAGAATCCATGACGTGAATTCGCATCTATTGTAAAGTGAATTTGACGTGCGAATGAAGCGGATTTGAAGAGCGAATGAAGCAAGTAAACTCAAAATGTTCACGCGTCT
Organism: Danio rerio; assembly: GCF_052040795.2. Taxonomy (NCBI): domain Eukaryota; kingdom Metazoa; phylum Chordata; class Actinopteri; order Cypriniformes; family Danionidae; genus Danio; species Danio rerio. Next base: position 54,173,684 of record NC_141040.1, on the reverse strand, counting down.
ATTTATGCTGTTCAGCCTTATAATTTTAAAATATGAGTAAAATCAGCTGTTTTGTCATCACTTTAGACCAGGGGTGCTCAATCCTGTTCCTGGAGATCTACCTTCCTGCAGATTTCAGTTGCTACCCATATCAAACACACCTGCCTGTAATTATCACGTGGCGTTCAGGTCCTAATTAATTGGTTCAGGTGTGTTTGATATGGGTAGCAACTGAAATCTGCAGGAAGGTAGATCTCCAGGAACAGGATTGAGCACCCCTGCTTTAGACATTACGCTAGAGAATCATTCAAACACTAGCTCTAAAGTGACGTTTGTGAAGTAGCAACGCTTTCTGCTGTTCTGACCGTCAGCTGCAGATGTGAATGAATGGCTGAAGAAAGAAGTTCCTCATACAAAAGGATTTTTAGACTCTCTGTGTTTGATTTTCTTTTTTATTTACAGGATTATGTCGTCAAACTGTTGTATAAACGCAATATCACACTTGTAGCAGTGCGATATGGCTGTATAATCGTCACTGGTGGGACACTAAGGCACTGGGCCTGTGGCCTTGAGCCAAAGCACATCTCCGCATCTATTGTGAAGTGAATTTGATGTGCGACTGAAGCAGATTTGACCCGCAAATGAAGCGAGTAAACTCAAAATGTTCATACGTCTATTTGTGCGCGAATAGCCCGAATTATCTGCGCATACCGCGTCTGGTGTAAACACAGCATTCGAGGAAGAAAAACTAAGTGCAAGTTTCAAACTATAGCAGAACAAATCATTATAAAACAGGTGAGTGACATTCTAAGTCGATCTCTCTCTTTTGTATGTTGTAATGCTGTATTTATACTACAGTAATCTGGCAGTGGTAGCTTTGGCTTTTACAGGGTTAATTATTGTGATCTGATTGCAACAGAGAAATACTGGGAAATCTCTGTAGACTGATTGCATTTCATGCCGTTCAGCCTTATAATCTTAAAATGTGAGCAAAATCAGCTGTTTTGTCATCACTTTAGGCATTACGCTAGAGAATCATTCAAACACTAGCTCTAAAGTGACGTTAGTAAAGTAGCATTGGTTTCTGCTGTTCTGACACCAGCTGCAGATTTGAATGAATGGTGGAAGAAAGTAGTTCCTCACATAAAAGGTTTCTTAAGAGGGTGTTTGATTTATCTTTTTTTATACACATGATGATGCCGTTGAACTGTTGTATAAATGTAGTATCACACTCGTAGCAGTGCGATATTGCTGTATATAGCCACTGGTAAGGCACTAAGACACTCTGCCTGCAGCCTCAAGTCAACGCACGCTTCCCACCGGTGCTGATATACAGCCATATAGTGATATTGTGTTCATACTTGGTCATATATAACCAGACAATTAATCACCACAATCGCAATTATTTCTTACACAATAAATAGGAGAGTCCTAATCATGCATAATGATGCATCTTTTGCAGAAGCTGTGGATTAAAGGTAATAATACTGTAAATAATGATTAGTTTCTTGCACAGACCAAAAAGGTTTCACAATAGCAAATAAAACCGCTTCAATATTGCACATTTAATTCAAATTTTACTTCCTCATTCTATGCAGTTGCATTTGATTTATTACTGAGTAAACAAAATGTCCCAAGTGCATGACTATAAAGATTGTACTTACGACTGGACACCAGCGACAGCACTTCGTCTTCACAACTGAGGAATTAAAGAGGAGCTACAAGTTATTACTGCATCATTTCACATGGTAATGTTAATATTAAAGTTGATTTATAGTATTTTCAAATGTATGACAGCTAATGTTTAAAGGGCTTTTATTATGCATTTTTGGACATTACCTTTTACATTTAAATCAGTAGAAATAAAAGACTTAACATGGCTCAATGCATTAAGAAAGTGATACATAAAGAGTACAATTGGCAGTACAGCTGAAGCAGATGAACGCAGAATGTAAATGCAAAGCGCCACATCACAAGCATATGCTTCCGCAGAAATCTGGCGTTATGAACAAATATTTCAGGCATGAGATGAATCATATGATCATTAATTATGGTAATAATAATCTGATTATTTCTGATTACTGATGATTTTTGCATGCCCTGCTAAATACTCCATTGCTGTAAATCTCAAATTCTTTGTATAAAGATGCTGACGTGAAAAGGTAACTCCTTGATGGAACTCCAATGTTTTTTTTTCTTCATTTCATTTTTCACAATGTAATTTTCAAGTGCTGATTTATAGTTCTGCATAAAGTACACGTGTATGGTCCGACGCAGCTTTCCCTCACCATGGTTGATGTGACTACATGTCACAGCGATGCGTAGCACAAACTCTGTGATTTGTCGGCTTGGTACTGGTGACGAGCGTGGGCTATTGCCCCCCTAAAACAGGCCTAGCATCGCCCATGCTCAACGCAGAAGTATAAATCAGCCTTAAGAGTTAACCAATTTGTTTTATTTTCTCTATCCACCGTAATTTGTCGCATTTTGTAGTGGAAATTATAAATAATACAATTATCTTGTTCATTATTTTTTCATTTGTTAGATTTCTCCATTTAAAACTCTATGGAATACTCAAAAGATGGCAGCACAGTGGCTCAGCGGTTAGCACTGTCGCCTCACAGCAAGAAGGTCACTGGTTCGAGTCCCAGCTGTGTCAGTTGGCATATCTGTTTGGAGTTTGCATGTTCTCTCTGTGTTGGCGTGGGTTTCCTCTGAGTGCTCCAGTTTCCCACACAGTCCAAACACATGCGCTATAGGGGAATTGAATAAACTAAAATATACTCTAATATAAGAGTGTGTGTGTGTCTGTGTGTGTGAGAGAATAAGTGTGTATGGGTTTTTCCCAGTACTGGGTTGCAGCTGGAAGGGCATCCACTGTGTAAAACATCTGCTGGATAAGTTGGCGGTTTCTTCCACTGTGGTGACTCCTGAAAAATAAAGGGATAAGTACAATCTGACACATAACCTCTCTCTCACCGTGGGTTGTAAACTCTCCAGTGCTTTCTGCCCTCTAGTTGCACAACAAACGCCTCTATATCATCAAAATGAGGGGCAAAGCCCTGCGTCCCTGGTGGCGTCAGATACCTGAAAAACGTAAAAGGGTAAACAACAACAACAAAATACTGTGATTCCAAGAATAGAGTGATGAATAGAGCTGTGGCAAAAAAAATTTGAAAAATTGATTCAGACTTTCAAAATGCTTCTCTATTCTCTCTTGAATCGATGCTGAGCTTAGCTTTTAACAGATGGCGCTCTAAGCTAGTTTTTAACAGCAGATGGTGCTCTAGACTAGTTTTTAAACAGCGGATGGTGCTCTAGGCTAGTTTTTAACAACAGATGGCGCTTTAGGCTAGTTTTTAACAACAGATGGCGCTTTAGGCTAGTTTTTAACAACAGATGGCGCTTTAGGCTAGTTTATAACAGCAGATGGTCTTCTAGACTAGTTTTTACTGCAGATGGCGTTCTAGGCTAGTTTTGACAACAGATGGCGCTCTAGGCTAGTTTTTAACAGCAGATGGCGCTCTAGGCTAGTTTTTTTTACAGCAAATGGCGCTCTTGGCTAGTTTTTAACAGCAGATGGCGCTCTACACTAGTTTTTAACAGATGGCGCTCTAGGCTAGTTTTTAACAGCAGATGGTGCTCTAGGCTAGTTTTTAACAGCAGATGGCCCTCTAGACTAGTTTTAACAGCAGATGGCGCTTTAAGCTAGTTTTTAACAGCAGATGATGCTCAAGGCTAGTTTTTAACAGCGGATGGTGCTCTAGGCTAGTTTTTAACAGCAGATGGCACTCTAGGCTAGTTTTTAACAGCAGATGGTGCTCTAGACTAGTTTTTAAACAGCGGATGGCGCTCTAGGCTAGTTTTTAAAAGCAGATGGCCCTCTAGGCTAGTTTTTAACAGCTGATGGCGCTCTAGGCTAGTTTTTAACAGCAGATGGCGCTCTAGGCTAGTTTTTAACAGCAGATGGTGCTCTATACTAGTTTTTAACAGATGGCGCTCTAGGTTAATTTTTAACAGCAGATGGTGCTCTAGGCTAGTTTTTAACAACAGATGGTGCTCTAGGCTAGTTTTTAACAGCGGATGGCGCTCTAGGCTAGTTTTTAACAGCGGATGGCGCTCTAGGCTAGTTTTTAACAGCGAATGGCGCTCTAGGCTAGTTTTTAACAGCAGATGGCGCTATACACTAGTTTTTAACAAATGGAGCTCTAGGTTAGTTTTTAACAGCAGATGGTGCTCTAGGCTAGTTTTTAAAAGCAGATGGCCCTCTAGACTAGTTTTTAACAACAGATGGTGCTCTAGGCTAGTTTTTAACAACAGATGGCCCTCTAGACTAGTTTTTAACAGCAGATGGCGCTTTAAGCTAGTTTTTAACAGCAGATGATGCTTTAGGCTAGTTTTTAACAACGGATGGTGCTCTAGGCTAGTTTTTAACAGCAGATGGCGCTCTAGGCTAGTTTTTAACAGCAGATGGTGCTCTAGACTAGTTTTTAAAAGCAGATGGCCCTCTAGACTAGTTTTTAACAACAGATGGTGCTCTAGGCTAGTTTTTAACAGCGGATGGCGCTCTAGGCTAGTTTTTAACAGCCGATGGCGCTCTAGGCTAGTTTTTAACAGCCGATGGCGCTCTAGGCTAGTTTTTAACAGCAGATGATGCTCAAGGCTAGTTTTTAACAGCGGATGGTGCTCTAGGCTAGTTTTTAACAGCAGATGGCACTCTAGGCTAGTTTTTAACAGCAGATGGTGCTCTAGACTAGTTTTTAAACAGCGGATGGCGCTCTAGGCTAGTTTTTAAAAGCAGATGGCCCTCTAGGCTAGTTTTTAACAGCTGATGGCGCTCTAGGCTAGTTTTTAACAGCAGATGGCGCTCTAGGCTAGTTTTTAACAGCAGATGGTGCTCTATACTAGTTTTTAACAGATGGCGCTCTAGGTTAATTTTTAACAGCAGATGGTGCTCTAGGCCAGGGTATCTGCACATTTTTTAACAGAAAATTTAAGACCTTTTAAGACCTTTTTAAGTCCTCTAAAATGAAAATTTAAGACTTTACCTAAAAAAAAAAAACAGGAAAATGTTCAGTGTGAACACAGAATGATGTGGTGAAGTATGGCGGCAAATCAATGGCAATATAAATCGAGCGCAGCGGTGATGTTTGCGCGCGAGGAGAAGTGAACCGTGAGCAGATTACTTGGTTGACTTGGTTTACTTGTTATCTCTAACGCTATTGGCTACTGTGCCTTTCCGGAAGTTAGCCGGGATTGGACGCAAGTTAAAAGATCATGCCGTTAAATATATATACAATTTGCAAGTCATAATCATAAGAAACTTTCTGAGAACTTTATGAACTTTATGAGGATTCAATCTCGAGAAACAGTCAAATAATATCCAAAATAATGACTTGCATTCTTGTAACATGACTTTCTGAACCCATTTGATTTGTCCGTGCAGCACTTGTCTGGTTTGTTGTATTTTACTTCATAATTAACCACAACAGCAGTGCTCATTATTACACTTGGGGATGATCTTTCTAGGAAATATTGTCTTCAGAAGAGTTTATTTGCGTTTTAGATCTTTATAGATAATTATAATTAATTTATCTTTATAGATAATTGTTAACATTGTTTGTAATATAGATCAGTGTAAAATATATATATCTATATATATTATATATATTTTTCAATCTCATTTTTAGTTAATGATTGAATAACCTGCATATAAAGACTTCAATCAAAAATGATTAGCCCAATTAAACATAAAAAATACAGTGACAGACATTCAGATGGGTTTTTATCGCCACCTATTGAGCAACAATTTAATTTCTACAATCTTCGTTTGGCTTTACTCACTATCCATTACATCATTCCACTTCAGAGGCATACAAATACTACTTTCTATACGACAGGCCCACATCTTAAAGGTCACATATGCAGTTGAAGTCAAAATTAGTAGCCCACTTTTTTCTTGTTTTATTTCGGCAAGAATAAAAGCTGTTTTAATTTTTTAAAACCCATTTTAAGGTCCATATTATTACCCTCTTTAACCTTTTTTTTTTTTTCGAAAGTCTACAGAACAAACCATCGTTATACAATAACTTGCCCAATTACCCTGCCTAGTTAACCTAGTTAAGCCTTTAAATGTCACTTTAAGCTGTATAGAAGTGTCTTGAAGAATATCTAGTCTAATATTATTTACTGTCATCATGGCAAAGATAAAATAAATCAGTTATTAGAAATGAGTTATTAAAACTATAATGTTTAGAAATGTGTTGAAAAAAATCTTCTCTCCGTTAAATAAAAATTTGGATAAAAATAAACAGGGGGCTATTAATTCAGGCGGGCTTATAATTCTGACTTTAACTGTATAGTGGAATAACAGACTAATGGCAATATATTTACTATAAACCTTTGTACTTTATGCACTGCATGCATGTATAGCCTATTTTGTATACTATTGTCCATCCAATTTATTCTGACTTGTTCTTCACAGAAAATGAGTCAAGGACAATGAATCTTAGAAAAAAAAAAGATTTTTGTAAATTTGAACACGTTTAGTTTGAGTTCAGTTTAAATGTAGGTGCTAAACTTCATCAAATGGTTCAAAACACATTTAAAGTCTGAATTATTCGTCCTGATTTAATAGCCCATGTATATTTTCCCCAATTTCTGTTTAATGGAGAGATCTTTTGCCACATGGTATAACTCTCTCTTTCTCTCCCAAGTAATAAAGTTTGTTACAGAAATATATCTCATTATTTTGATGTCATTATATGGCATTATTATGAGATTAATTATTACAAAAAATATCTCATTATTGAAAGTAAGTCTCCACCTATTATTACTGAGAAAGTAAGTCTATGTTTCACACTGTGACATTATGATAAGATTTCCTATATAATTTTATTTAACGGGGAAACTAGCTTACCTGCGTCCAATCCCGGCTAACTTCTGGAAAGGTAGAGTAGCCAATAGCGTTAGAGATAACAAGAAAACCAAGTCCCGCCCTAGGACTCACAAAAATCTAAACTGTTTCGCGCGAGCAGAGAGAAGAACCAGCGAGCGAGCGGAGAGAACTGATCGCGCGCGCGCTGTAGGCATGACCTCGCTCGCGAGAGCGTACATCGTGCGCACAGATGATAATGTGCACGCGCGGGACTTGTTTTCTCGCGCTGGATCAGTTGACCGCACGCGTGAAGATCCCCTGTGCGCTCGCGAGCTGTAATTTTCTCGCGTGTAGACCTGTAATCTGCTCACGGTTCACTTCTCCTCACGCGCAAACATCACCGCTGCGCTCGATTTATATTGGCATTGATTTGCCGCCATAAGACGAGTCGGACATGATATTTAAGATCCCACATGAAATTTAAGACCTCCTTATGGAAAATTACAGAATTTAAGACATTTTCAGACCTTAAAAATCGAAAATTTTATTTAAGACATTTTAAGACTTTTTAAGGACCCGCGGGGACCCTGTAGGCTAGTTTTTAACAACAGATGGTGCTCTAGGCTAGTTTTTAACAGCGGATGGCGCTCTAGGCTAGTTTTTAACAGCGGATGGCGCTCTAGGCTAGTTTTTAACAGCGGATGGCGCTCTAGGCTAGTTTTTAACAGCGAATGGCGCTCTAGGCTAGTTTTTAACAGCAGATGGCGCTATACACTAGTTTTTAACAAATGGAGCTCTAGGTTAGTTTTTAACAGCAGATGGTGCTCTAGGCTAGTTTTTAAAAGCAGATGGCCCTCTAGACTAGTTTTTAACAACAGATGGTGCTCTAGGCTAGTTTTTAACAACAGATGGCCCTCTAGACTAGTTTTTAACAGCAGATGGCGCTTTAAGCTAGTTTTTAACAGCAGATGATGCTTTAGGCTAGTTTTTAACAACGGATGGTGCTCTAGGCTAGTTTTTAACAGCAGATGGCGCTCTAGGCTAGTTTTTAACAGCAGATGGTGCTCTAGACTAGTTTTTAAAAGCAGATGGCCCTCTAGACTAGTTTTTAACAACAGATGGTGCTCTAGGCTAGTTTTTAACAGCGGATGGCGCTCTAGGCTAGTTTTTAACAGCCGATGGCGCTCTAGGCTAGTTTTTAACAGCCGATGGCGCTCTAGGCTAGTTTTTAACAGCGGATGGCGCTCTAGGCTGGTTTTTAACAGCGGATGGTGCTATAGGCTAGTTTTTAACAGCATATGGCGCTCTAGGCTAGTTTTTAACAGCAGATGGCGCTCTACGCTAGTTTTTAACAGATGGCGCTCTGCACTAGTTTTTAACAGATGGCGCTCTAGGTTAGTTTTTAACAGCAGATGGCCCTCTAGACTAGTTTTTAACAGCAGATGGCGCTTTAAGCTAGTTTTTAACAGCAGATGATGCTCTAGGCTAGTTTTTAACAACGGATGGTGCTCTAGGCTAGTTTTTAACAGCAGATGGCGCTCTAGGCTAGTTTTTAACAGCAGATGGTGCTCTAGACTAGTTTTTAAAAGCAGATGGCCCTCTAGACTAGTTTTTAACAACAGATGGTGCTCTAGGCTAGTTTTTAACAGTGGATGTCGCTCTAGGCTAGTTTTTAACAGCGGATGGCGCTCTAGGCTGGTTTTTAACAGCGGATGGTGCTATAGGCTAGTTTTTAACAGCATATGGCGCTCTAGGCTAGTTTTTAACAGCAGATGGTGCTCTACGCTAGTTTTTAACAGATGGCGCTCTAGGCTAGTTTTTAACAGCAGATGGCGCACTAGGCTAGTTTTTAACAGCAGATGGCGCACTAGGCTAGTTTTTAACAGCAGATGGCGCTCTAGACTAGGTTTTAACCGCAGATGGCGCTCTAGGCTAGTATTTAACAGCAGATGGTGCTCTGGGCTGTTTTTTAACAGCAGATGGTGCTCTATGCTAGTTTTTAACAGCAGATGACGCTTTAGGCTGTTTATTAAAGAGCGGACTGTGCTCTAGTCTATTTTTTTTAGGAGCAGATGATGCTCTAGGCTAGTTTTGAAACACTAGACAGTGCTCTAGATTAGTTTTTAAAAATCAGGCGGCACTCTAGGCTAGATTATAAGAGCAGACAGGGCTCTGGCCTAGTTTATAGAAGCAGATGGTGCTCTAGGCTAGTTCTTAGTAGCAGATAGCACTTTAAGCTAGATTATAACAGAGTATGATGCTCTAGGCTAGTTTTTAACAGCAGACGGCGTTCTATGCTAGTTTTTTAACACCAGATGGTGCTCTAAGCTAGTTTTTAACACCAGACAGCGCGCTCTAGGCTAGTCTTTAAGAATCACACTGCGCTCTATGCTAGTTTTTAGCAGCAGATGGCACTCTAGGCTACATTTCAGGAACAAAAGGTGCTCTAGGCTAGTTTTTAACAGCAAACAGCTTTCTAGGCTAGTTTTTAAAGAGCAGATTGCACTTTATTGCTTTACAAACCATCCATACTTAGCTTGCTTCCAATTTTTTACAAACATTATTTAAAACAAAAATAATCCTTTAAAAAGTTTGGAAAGGTTTAAGCAAATTACAAGAATGTTGACATTGGACTGTGTTTACGTTAATCTTGTGACAAAAAACCCAACTTGACAAAACTCAAACTAGCCTATAACTCTAGCCTAACTCTAGTATAAACTTCCCTACTAGCCCACTATCTGGTGTTTAAAACTATGCCCATAATAGATTCAAGAAAGCAAAGCGATGCATTTTGAAAATCTCTTGATGCGAAATAATTTCTCAAACAAGTTTATCATTAAACAATCTTAATTAATCTTCATCATACACGTTTGCTCCTGCCATGCTGCCAAACTTCTCCTGAAGAACAGAGAGCACCTGCCAAACCGTGGAGGAAAACGCTTGAGGATTGAGCATTCTGATAGAGCAACCACTCTGAAAACACAGACATAGAACAACAACATCTGTGAGCAAACTTCACACTCTCACAGTGACATCGAGGCTTTACAGAAGCGTGACTGTAATGAGAGCGCTTCAAATTTTAAAATGTTTGCACAACAGCATATTAACACCTTTACACATGTTGCATGACAGGGTGTATATATATATATATATATATATATATATATATATATATATATATATATATATATATATATATATATATATATAGGAATCAGAGAATGAAATTTTATCATTTTAAGACCCTTTCCATACATTTTAAGACCCTATCGGTAACATTGTTGATATTTTAGCTGACAGTATATTTAAGAAAGCAAGATTAAAGACTGTGTGATAACTCAATGCAATATAATTCAAAGTTGGAATGAAGCACAAGAAAATGATTTACCCCTATCGCCCCAAGCCTAATATTAATTCCAGTAATCATACAGTACACAATTTTCTTTGTTCAGGGAGTATCAATATTTTTGTACCTCATAAAAATCCCATACGGTGTACGGTAACGCTCGTCCTGGAGGATTGTGTGTCTCTCTTTTCCCATTAGTGTAGCTGGTCACATCCAGATTCACTCCATACTGAACATCATCCTTTACACAACACATTATATTATATTACATCTTCCAGCAACACTAAAGATACCAATCCCCTCTAGGTCTGTCACAATAACCAATAAATAGACTTATCGCACAACACATGGACATGAGCTCAATCGTTTTTGGTGATGCAATATATATCGCCCAAACATAAAAAAAAAACAATTCTAGCAACACTTTAGTTGATTGTGCAACATCTCCATCTCTATTGGAGGTGTCAGTGTGAAGTATACTTAAAAACACTGTAGGATTTACTATAAATTACTATAGTATATTTTTACGTGGGATTCTGGTAACTGAAAATAGATCTGGTAGCAGATATCGCAGCCTCTGTTACTCTTCACCTTGCACTTTTTTGTTAATATTTATTATTATTTATTTAGGATAAGCGTTTTCACATTTTGATTCCAATGCCTGATTATTAAACTGTTAAAATGACTATAATTAAGTTTGATATTCTTAAGAATAAAATATGCGTTCTTTGGAAGAGTTAACTTGCATTGTGATGATATTATATTGTCATTCTGGCATTATATTCACCTTATTCTCAGCTGACAAGCGGGCGCTGCGATTTGAATCTTTTTGTCTCGCGACTTCCGGTCACATTCACTTCCATTCATTTTTTGACGTTAACAACTGCTCGTTACGCTGCTTGATGTTGCAATTTAATATTTTCTTATTATATTATGCTACTTAGTCTGTGTAGTCATGCAAACATTTGTTTGTAGAGCAAGTAGTTTGGCCATTTTCTGCCGTTTATTATTCCTAGTCATTTCTCCCATAGGCGACTGAATCGGAAGTACTAAGACAATCGCAAAAACAGGCGCACTTCCGCATTTTAGAATAAGGTCAATAGTGGCATAAAGTAGCCTTAAATTGACAATATTATTGTTTATTGCGATATTTTTTATGCAATATATCGTACAACAAAAATAAATATAGTGACAGGCCTAATCCCCTCTAAAAAAACTAAAATACTTACGTTTCTTAATATCCGGTCAAATTCAGCAGTCGAAAAGAGTCCTTTATAATAATCTGCATTCTGTCGTTGGATCAAAATTGGCTTCTTCTCCCAGTTATCTCTATAATGTGGACAGAACAAGATGTCAAATATACATTCATTCATTTTCTTTTCGGCTAAGTCCCTTTATTAATCAGGGGTCGCTACAGCGGAATGAACCACCAACTTATCCAGCATTTTTTTTACGCAGCGGATGCCCTTCCAGCTGCAACCCATCTCTGGGAACATCCACATACACTCATTCACACACACACTACGGACAATTTTTGCCTACCCAATTCACGTGTACTGCATGTGTTTGGACTGTGGGGGAAACCGGAGCACCCAGAGGAAACCCACGCAAACGCAGGGAGAACATGCAAACTGCACACAGAAACGCCAACTGGCCCAGCTGAGGCTCGAACCAGCAACCTTCTTGCTGTGAGGTGACAGCACTCTGCATTTATTTTATTACTATTATTATATTTTATTATTATTTTCATTTATTTATTATCATTTTTTTGTATTTATTTATATATATATATCTTTTTATTATTATTTCTATAAGGCTTGTTTGATATGTTTACAAAATGTAAAAATGTTAAATAAATCATAAATAAAAAATGAGTTTTCTGCATTGTTGCGAGAAATATTATGTACTGTCATCATGGCAAAGATTACATAAATCAGTTATTAGAAATTAATAGTGGTATAACAGATCGGAAATCTCACGGTTCGGATCACATTATGGTTTTTTAGTCACAGATCGAAGCATAATTTACTTTCAATTTATTACAGAAACAGTATTGCAAGACACTTTTGGTTATAGCAAACAGAACTGTGAACCTGTAATTTTATTAAAAATAAAATGAAGTAATAATCAGCTGAATAAAAACGAAACAATATACTGAATACAATGTAACAGTACTGTGAAAAAGTCACTGTTACTCCTGCTGCTGATAACGCTTAATCTAGAAATCTAACATTTTCATTTGTACAAGCCATATTTCTTTTTAGTCTCATTTTCGATAAATGATTCTGAGCTCTATCATACACCCCACGCAATAAGGCAAACGACGTGTTTGTACCGACTTGTTGCTACTTTCAGACCATCGCAAGCTTAATTTTCCCATTTTTCCACTACGTTGTTTAAATAGTAAATCCATTTACTCCACTTTGTGGACTCATGGGTGGACCAGTCTAGAATGGAGGTGTGTTAAGGCACATTGTTGGAGCGTTGCTCTATTGAGGAACTAAAATAGACCTATTTTTTACCTAAGGTCTGAAGTCCAGCGCGTTAGTTGTGCGCCTGGCCTAAACATTGCTTAAAACACACAGAATGAACAGCAAGACGGCAATATCTTTACAAATGAAAATTAAAAGGATTCAAATTTTACAAAAATTATTGTTTTCTACATAAATATAAAAACCACCGCCTCCATGCCTTCTTTATCTCGGGGGGGCTTTTTTCAGTTTATTCACGACAACTTGCAGTTGTGTAATGTTATTATTATTAGCAGTGTTATTTATAACATTTATATTATATTTGTTTTATTAAAAACAAGCTTAGATTTGCGCACCTGTCAGGTTTTGGACCATATCGGGCATGTATAACAGGGCATGTGTTTGGATATAACTTTCATGACCACACTTCATTATTACTGTTCATTTATTCATTTGCTGGAAATTAGAACTGAACTTAGAAATAAATTTGAAACAAATCGTTGCGCTTAACAAATTAAAATTAACTATGTAGGCTAATGGATGTCTGTGCCTACAACGCATTTACAACGATTTCCTCATCCACGAAAAAGAGAAAGAAAAAAGTGAAAGCAAAGGCCGCTTGGAGGAGGCTCGTTCTTTATCCTCGCGCTGCAGATGCTCTGTTTAAATGTTTTCTCGCTAATGTTGTTTTTCCACTTAAAAAGTCAGCCATGTAAATAGCAAATGAACCATAGCATAACACAACTGACTCTTAAAGGGAATGGGAGATGAGACTCTGATTGGTTTATTCTCAAAACACACCCAGAACTCATTAAGAGAATAAGCTCAACCCAGATAGACCATGCGCCACAGCGCAGAGCGGATTTTTCCATCCCTAAAATAGCAAAAGTTGATTCGGACACGCCCTTAATGCTTTTGCTTGAGCTTTAGACTTTGCACCTAGATAGTTAGAACCCATAGTTATTTTTAATGGCTGGTTGTCGCCACCTGTTAAATAATAATTGCTGCCTATCATTTTCATTTTTGAGCGTCAAGTTAAATATGACAGTGATTTTAATCTTTACCATGAACATCAGTGGTTTTATCTAAATGGTATACTGTTATCCCAGTACTTCTGTGTCAGGGTTCTGCCACTCTGATCTTGTAAATTCTTGTTTTGGTGGCAGATCTCGGATACTACTCGTGTCTGGTCCTGTTTCTGTCTCTGTGTGCGCGCGCGCCGTCGTGGGTGTACGCAGAGTGTGCGCGCTCCTGCTTGACGCGGCCGCGTGCGCGCTCTGCGTCCCTCAGACGCGTGCGCTCTTGTACTCGTGTTTGTGTTTTCGTCTGTCAGCAGCATGGTGTTTCATTCCCAGCGTCTCAGTCTTGTCTGTTTCGGTTTTGGTCGGCGCTGGGATGAAGCATGCATGCTGCATATGTGAGCGCATGGTTAGTGCTTTCATTCATCGTGTGCTCGTGTCTTGCGTCTTCTGTCAAAGCACGTGGTTCGGTGTTTACATTGTGGTCACGTGCTTTTGTCGTGTGCTTCAGTGTTGTGTTATGTGAGCGCATGGCTTGTATTGTCTCTCTGTGTCATGCGCTCTCCCGTCTATTGTCTAGTCCCACCCTCCTTGTTAACCCATTATTAGTTAATTGTGTTCACCCATGTCAATTTACTTTTTGCTTTATAATCCCCCTCATTTTTTCAGTCCTTTGTCAGTTCGTCGTCGATATTCCCTCTGTGTTCCTGTTCCAGTCATGTCTTGCCAGCCCAGCCCAGCCAAGTTTGTCTGTTTTTGATTCATGTTTTCCCCCTCGGGGTAGTTTATTTTGCCTTTTTGTTTTATTTGTACTTTATTATTAATAAAACCCAATTATTGTTTGCACTTGAGTCCTCGCTCCTTTTCCCCTCACCGAACCGTGACATTCTGTGTTATTTGACTGTTCGTAACTTCATAACTAACTCAAAACACTAAAGACTGAATCTCTTTCTTGATTTTTTGCATTTCAAAGGATTAATAAACTTATGCAAATCACTGTCATTTATAATTTATGTTGCATGGGTGTTGAGATCCTGATCTTTTAGTGAATAATCGTGCAGCTTACACTGAATGCATTAATGCAGGCTAAACAAGTAGTGACAGAAAACACCTTTAATGAAACCCACCACAACCCAAATAAACCACTACGACTTCTTCTGTCATTATTATATTTTGCAGGAAAGCCTAAATGCTTTCATACATGTGATTTGAATGACACGAGAGGCAATCTCTCTGCAATTGTTACAAATTTAGGATTTATTTACAAGTAAAAAAAATGTGTTTGCATAATCCTTGGGTCACATGTGTTCGGAACCATGGGTTGTGATCTGTAAGAATCACGGTTCAACTCGTTACACCCCTAGAAACTAGTTATTAAAATTATTATCTTTAGAAATTAAAAAAAATAAAATAAAGAAATCTTTCGTTAAACAAAAATAAAAAAAAATGCTTCAATTGCTACAATTAATGAATTGATAATTTGATTCATCATTTCTAACCGTAAGGGTAAACCCTAAAATGACAAACAAAAATTCCCTGATATTTCATTGCTTGAACAAAACAAACAAAATCCCATGACTTTCAGTGTCTGAAATTGCCCTTTTAAAATCCCATGACATTCCAGAAAACTCCATGAGCTGTGGGATAAAAGTATTTGTGTGTTTTCTGTCTCGAACTGTTACCTGAAGAAGCTTTTGTCCTGCACTGGGTGAATGAGCCACTGGAAGAGTCTGTTGGCTCGATCTCTGCTGTTGTTGACCTTCGCCAGATCCGTCAGGAGAATATCGAGAGCTACATTATCAAACCTTTTACCATTCATCTCCCTACAGTCGCTCTCCTGGAGAAACAGAACATCATGAGCTTCAAATCTCCACTGATTCTCTTATCAAGTCAAGGTGAGCTTTAATGCTTTTCTACTAGTCATGAGCCGATATACAGTGCTCAACATAAATGAGTACAACTAGGGCTGTACAATTTTGCAAAAAACTTATATTGTGATTTTTTTTTCTTCTTCTGTGATTTAAATTGCAGTATTTCACCAAATAACTTGAATAACTCGATTTGAAAATCACATACTTTTATATGCTTTGGGATGATTTTATAAAGTGCATATGCAAAAATTATAATTAACAAATTACAGTGGTGTAAAGTAACTAGTAATTACATATACAAATTATACATTATACATATACAAACAGGGCCGGAGCAAGGTGACCTGCCGCTCCAGGCAGTAGACGATCACGCCGCCCTCAACTCGATATTGAAAACGAAAGTGTCCGGTTGTCAAAATGAAGAACCGGGGGGTTGGGGGGTGAGGGAGGACCTCTATTCTGCCGCCCTATGCGCGGATGTGACTGAGGACGCGCGGCTGGTAAGGGATGTGTCACGGACATAACTGAAGACGTGGCTAGTAAGGGAGGTGTCGCGGACGCTGCCCTCTCTATCATGCAGCCCTAGGCAACTGCCTAGGTCGCCTCTATGAATGCGCCGGCCCTGTATACAAATACTCAAATTATTGTAATTAAGGGGTTTTCTTAGGAATTGTCCCTTGAGTACATTTTTAGTGCTGCATCGGTACTTCTACTTCACTACCTTACTTCAACCTGCAGTCACAATTTTATTTTTAATTATTTAATAAATTAATATTTAAGCATTTTAAATTATTTTACATTTGATTCAGGTTACTGTAAATTAAATATGATAGACTTGCTTTGTTTACTAAATAAGTGGCTCTAACTGGACCTGCATTGTAAACATTACATAAAAGTTGCAAATGCATTATTATTTATTCCATAAAAAAGTTTTTATTTATAATAATAATAATCCTAAAATAATTCCAAATAACACAGAATTTTTACAAAATTCTCCTCAGAAATAGCAAAAAATGTCTGCTGATTCTGTCTGGGCCAACTAATTACACATAAATACACTGTAAAAAATATCTGTAAATAAGCAGTTTTTGTACAGTATTTGTGATTTATCCCCCCCCCCCCCCCCATTTATTTATGCTTTTGAATTGCATTATGAGAGCTTGATCTTTCTTCCAGCAACTTTTATCCTTGAAAAGTTGTAAAAACTGACTTTTACTAACATTTTTAATAGTTTAAAGAGCTTTACTGTCTGGATTGGTGTTGTATATTACGCTACAAAAACCTTCTAATAAACTGCCAGTACATTTTCTGCTATTTTACAGACTTATTTCTCTCTCTATGTATATGATTTCTTATGTTATATTATTTCAAATTACTAAAATGTCAATAAAAGTCACTTGATTAAACCGTAGAGTTGAATTTTCAACAACAGAAGTCAACAGAGCAGAGATCAACATCCCATAATGCAATTCACAACCGATGAACAGAAAACATCACAAAATACGTTAACTAATAATTAACAGATATACAGAACATAAACTTACTAAAAAATAAATATTATAAACCTACTACACATCTGGGAAGTATCTAAATGTACATAATATGCTGTATCTGTCAGCACACAGTTAGACACTTACTCCTTCATGTTTCTCCTTTTCACTGCTGCTGGATCTCACGCTGGATTTAAGAGGTTTCGTCCTTTTCTTTTTAGTTGCTTTCTTGCTTGGTCTGACACCGTTCTCCTTCCTTTTGACTTTCTTTGCCGGTGGTGCTTTATCCTGCAAGGCAGAAGTAATTCAAGTAAATTTACAACCAAATGGAAATACAGTTTGGATTTCCCAAATGTGATTATCTTTGTGTGATATATATATATATATATATATATATATATATATATATATATATATATATATATATATATATATATATACACGCACACACACAATAAATATAGACAGTACACACACACGTCAAAACAAACTTTTTATTTTGAATGCAATTAATCTTTAACCACTAATTATTATTATTTTACTCAATAATATTGTACTGTGGTGGTTAATAAATTATTTATTCATTTAAATACATACTTCAGGCAAATATCCTACAATGCTTGTATGTTGTTTTGGATAATGTGTGTCATTTAGTTTCTGATTTATTTTCCCTCACTGTTTTTCCTCAAAGCTGTTCCACTTATTTTAGTTAGTTTAAAAGTCTCTGCTAAAATATATAAAAATTATTTTAAGAGCCCGTGTATTTAGTGGTTAACATATAAATGTTCAATTACAATAAAATAATACTCAAATAACATTTATTGGTAGTTCAGTAACATTTTTGCATTCCAGATAGTGTATTTATTAATGTACCCTACTAACCTGTACAGGGTTTCACACGTTTACTCTAAAATTAAGGTATGTTCTCCCCAAACAAGCTTCAATCATGCAAATGTCTTATGCGCAATCTTTTTACCTGAGCTTGTGGTGTTTTTCCTCCTGAGAGTGACTGATATATGGACAATGCGGACATGTGTTTTCTTTCCATGGCTCAGTTGTGAAAAGCAGACATTAAACACATGAACGCGTTTCTTCTGCAGGAGACATAAACAACTACATAAACCCACACTGCCACCTGCAGACCAGGAGCTGCAAAGTGTTTAAAAATAAATCCGTTGCAACATCCGCCCGCGTAGATATATCAAAACATATAAATACGTTTTTTCAGTTTGTTAATAATCATAAATTAGTTTGATGCAGAAATATATTTCGAAAGCCTTTTTAAAAATGTGTGTAAACAGACTCGCGCGCTTTCGTTCCTGAGCGACAGGTGGCAGCAGACGCACGCTGTAAACATCCACAGTGTTGCCAAGTCCGCAGTTTTAACGCAGTTTTTGAGCTATTTTTGTGTCAGATAATCGCATAGTCGCATTTGTTTCGTCAAGATGTAATGAGAAACTGTCTAGTGTGACGTGGAAAGAAAACGTTGATCGAATTAGGCAGAAGTAACAAACTGCAAGCTTTGGGTGTTAAATATTTCCTAAAGGCGAATTTTGGCGACTGTTTTGGAGCACACTAGCTCATAGATATCCTTAAAACCAACAGACTGAAACTAAAATCTACATTTTTTATTTTAATTTCACGGGAGCTATAATTTCTTTAATTTCTTTTAATTTAGTCGAGCAACTCCGCTAGTTTTGAGCGACAAATGTTTCATTATTTTGTGAAAACCTGGCAACCTAAAGCGGCTGTTCGCAGCCTGAAGTCGCGCACGCGCATTAGCGCCGCTGCTGTCCGCTGGAGCGCGTATGCTTTTGCTGCACCTCAGAGACGGAGGGTTTTCAGGAGCAGTTTACCGGGCCGTTTGTGTTTATAACTGACACCGTGGACATACTAAAGAATAGACGGTTATATGGACTGACGGACGCTTTGGCGCATTTATTGTGAGGTAAGCTAAAATTTAGCGTTTGTGCCGTTTCGTTAGCGGGTCTGTTAGCAGCGGCTAACATCAAACAAACTGATGGGTGAAATATTTCTGGTTTAACCACAGATAACACAAGTATTTCAGTTATGATGGTCCTCCAAGATGAATAATGCTGATCTATAATGCTAATCTGTATATATATGTGTGTATATGTGTGTGTGTCTAAAGTAAGGTTACTGCAAGAAATCAGTGTACGTTAAAATGTACATTTAAAACGACGCGTTGGACAAATCAGACTGATTGGTCTGATGGATAATGTCAAACAAACATCCTGATCAAGTGTATTAATATCATTTAACCTTAATTAACAATGTATAACATTTGCTCTGATCAATAATATTCGTCACTCTTTAATCTGGTCATTAATGTATAACATTTGTGATCAATAATAATGATCTGTAAAGTGTAACTTGTAATTATTAACAATTAGACACACATTGATCTGATTTGTAATAACATAATCTGATCAGTGATATCAGACACGTTTTAGTTTTTATATAAATAACATCTGTTTCTGTTCTAATCAATAATATTGGTCATTAATGTATCACATCTGATTAATAATATTAGAAACACTCTGATATGTAATGTGTAACGTCTGATTATTACAAATAGAAACACATTGATCTGATTTATAACTTATAATCCAATCAGCAATATCAGACACATTTTAGTCTATTAATATCATCTGTACTAATCAATAATGTTGATGATTAATGTCTAACATCTGATCAGTAATATCAGAAACACTCTGATAAGCAACGTGTAACTTTTAATTATTAATAATAGAAACACGTTAATCTGATTTATAACTTTTAGTCCGATCAGCGATATCAGACATCTTTTAGTCTTGTCTTTATTTGAATAACTTCTTTACTAATCAATAATATTGGTCATTAATGTATAACATCTGATCAATAATATCAGAAACACTCTGAAATGCAACCTGTAACTTTTAATTATTATAAATAGACTCATTGATCTGATTTGTAATGACATATAATCCGAACAGCGATATCTGACACCTTTTAGTCTTGTCTTTAATAACATCTGTTTTGATTAATAATATTGGTAATTAATGTAAACCATCTGATCAATAATATCAAAAACACTCTGATCTTCAATTTGTAACTTTTAATTATTGAAAATAGTAACACGTTGATCTGATTTATAACAATCCGATCAGCAATATCAGACACTTTTTAGTCTTGGCTTTATTTGAATAACTGTTGAACTAATCAATAATATTGGTCATTAATGTATTACATCTGATCAATAATATCAGAAACACTCTGATATGTAACATGTAATTTTTGGTAATTAAAAATAGAAACGCGTTGATCTAATTTGTAACGACTTTTAATCCGATCAGCGATATCAGACACATTTTAGTTTTTATTTGAATAACATCTGTACTAATCAATAATATTGATCATTAACGTATAACATCTGATGATCAGTTTGATCAGAAACACTCTGATCTGTAATGTGTAACTTTTAATTATTAAAAATAGTAACACGTTGATCTGATTTGTAATGACATAGTCTGATCAGTGATATCAGGCACGTTTTAGTCTCGTCTTTATTTGAATAACATCTGTACTATTCAATAATATTGGTCATTAATGTACAACATCCGATCAGTAATATCAGAAACACTCTGATATGCATTGTGTAACGTTTAATTAATAAAAAAAGAAACGCGTTGATTTAATTTATTATAACATTTAATCCAAACTGCGATATCAGACACGTTTTATTCTTTATTTGAATAACTTCTGTACTAATCAATAATATTGGTCATTAATGTATAACATCTGATCAGTATTATCAGAAACACTCTGATATGCAATATGTAACTTTTAATTATTACAAATAGAAAAACATTGATCTGATTTGTAATGACATTTAATCCGATCAGCGATATCAGACACGTTTTAGTTTTTATTTGAATAACATCTGTACTAATCAATAATATTGATCATTAACGTATAACATCTGATGATCAGTTTGATCAGAAACACTCTGATCTGTAATGTGTAACTTTTAATTATTAAAAATAGTAACACGTTGATCTGATATGTAATGACATAGTCCGATCAGTGATATCAGGCACGTTTTAGTCTCATCTTAATCTGAATAACATCTGTACTAATCAATAATATTGATCATTAACGTATTACATCTGATGATCAGTTTGATCAGAAACACTCTGATCTGTAATGTGTAACTTTTAATTATTAAAAATAGTAACGCGTTGATCTGATTTGTAATGACATAGTCCGATCAGTGATATCAGGCACGTTTTAGTCTCGTCTTTATTTAAATAACATCTGTACTATTCAATAATATTGGTCATTAATGTATAACATCTGATCAGTAATATCAAAAACACTCTGATATGCATTGTGTAATGTTTAATTAATAAAAAAGAAACGCGTTGATTTGATTTATTATAACATTTTATCCAAACTGCGATATCAGACACGTTTTATTCTTTATTTGAATAACATCTGTACTAATCAATAATATTGATCCTTAACGTATTACATCTGATGATCAGTTTGATCAGAAACACTCTGATCTGTAATGTGTAACTTTTAATTATTAAAAATAGTAACGCGTTGATCTGATTTGTAATGACATAGTCTGATCAGTGATATCAGGCACGTTTTAGTCTCGTCTTTATTTGAATAACATCTGTACTATTCAATAATATTGGTCATTAATGTACAACATCCGATCAGTAATATCAGAAACACTCTGATATGCAATATGTAACTTTTAGTTATTACAAATAGACACACGTTGATCTGATTTGTAATGACATAGTCCGGTCAGTGATATCAGACACGTTTTAGTCTTGTCGTAATTTGAATAACATCTGTACTAATCAATAATATTGGTCAATAATGTATTACATCTGATCAATAATATCAGAAACACTCTGATATGCAACGTGTAACTTTTAATTATTACAAATAGACACACATTAATCTTATTTGTAATAACATTTAATCAGATCAGCGATATCAGACACCTATTAGTTTTGTAATAGCATCTGTTCTGATCAATAATATTCGTCACACTTTAATCTGGTCATTAATGTACAATGTTTGATCAATAAATTCAGTAACACTCTGATCTGATTTATTAGAATGCAATGCATGTGATTATTTAATCTTAATTAACAATATCAGACACACATTGTCGTTAATATTTAACATTTGCTCTGATCAATAATATTTAATCTAGTCATTAATGTAAAACATCTGATGAATAATATCAGAAACACTCTGATCTGTAATGTGTAACTTTTAATTATTAAAAATAGAAACACGATCTGATTTATAACAATTAATCTGATCAGCAATATCAGACCTGTTTTAGTCTAATAGCATCAGTTCTAATCAATAATATTGCTCATGCTTTAATCTGGTCATTAATGTATAACATCTGATCAATAATATTAGAAACACTCTGATCAGATCTATTAAACTTAACATAAATGGTAAACATATTCCTTAATTCTGATTGGCTGATTTGAATGTTGTTCCAGGATCAACATAGATGTTAATTCAGGAACATGTCCTACTTGGCGAAATCAGATAGTGGATGTTTGTCTCTCCAGAAAATTGTAAATCATTGTTTTTAATTTGCATCGTTGCTTTATTGTGTATATAAAGTCTATATAACTTTATACAAAACACAAAATCATCACTATGAATTTAATATTATAGTAATTCTTTACAAATAGTATCTAATAAGTTGATGTAATCATTTCACAATATCACACAAATTTTTTTAATATTTAATATTTTCACAAATATTCATGTATCACAATAAGACAATTATAATAATATCAGTTGTTCCAGTATCATACAGCTCTTGAATCATAGATCTTAATATTTGCGTGTGATATTTGCACACTGAAAATCAGATCATAATCCGAATAAGCACATACAAATTGTAAAATGTATATAAATGTCTAAAAGTTTACCCTGAGTCTGACAGATCAATAGGTCAATGTCTGATCCCCAGTCAGTCGTTTAATGAATGGGATGAGCAGATGAGCACCGGTGGGTTGCCTAGTAGTGGTTATTTAGGATTCTGACCAGTTTTTTGTGTTTGTGTAAATGAGTTGTTTTTCCTAACCCATCTGTGGAGGTTGTAACTCATTGCACGTTTTATTTGTGAAGGAAAATAAATGAAGATTTTTTTTGTGTGTCTCTCTGCTCTGGGTGACCATCTGTGCAGTGCAGTGCCAGTTCAGGCGTGAATAAAACAGATCACCAAACCATTTTAATATCTAACAACTCTCTTTCAGATGTGTGGATTATTAAATTTAATTTTACATTTTTATTATTCATTAATTCATTCATTCATTCAATGCATGTATAACATGGCATGTTGTACTAGAGTTAGCTATAAAGCTAGTTTACATCTGTAGTTTCTGGGCAAGAAGTTGAAACAAATTTAACCCAATTAAAAAATAAAATATAGTACAATATACACTCACAGTACAATACATCGTAGTCAATAAATCAAAATCATTACATATTTGATTTTTGTTGGATATTTTATGTTGTTTTAATCTGAATAACATTGCAATTAACCCTTTAACAGGCATCCTAACCACCTGGTTGACCTTATTATTATTATTTATATCTATCATTATTATTTTAACTGCTTATTACTATTTATCAACGTTTTGTCAGTATATTATTCAATGCAAGATGTGGGCCAAAAAAATAGTGCACCTTAAAGGGTTAATATATATATATATATATATATATATATATATATATATATATATATATATATATATATATATATATATATATATATAAAATAAATAATTCATTAAAATTGGGTTATTTAAAATTATATATATATATATATATATATATATATATATATATATATATATATATATATATATATATATAATTTTAAATAACCCAATTTTAATGAATTATTTTAATAAATTTTTAATTTATAAATGTTTTAATTATCTCATAAAAAAACTATGTGAAACCCTGTTAGGCCTATACCTTTATTGTTTCATTGTATTATAATTTTTTAAGTGGCAGTTCATTTGACCAACATCAATTCAAACATATATCGATAGTGGCTCCTCTGCATGAAAATTACACACAACTAATTACCTAATTTCTAAGAGAATGTAAAACTATCGAAATAGGCTATATATTTCTTCCAATTAAGACAATTTTGGTAGCCCGACTGAAAAGCATAATAGACTCGGGATGTCAGGCTTGCTGTTTTGCGAGCTCTGATGTACTGGATATTGGAGACATGCTGCTTTCAGTGTTCAATACCCGTCTAAGCTTTATGGAAATGGCGTTGTTGGTACTGTAGTCTGCTTTGTGATTTTGAGCATAATGCAGTAATTCCCCCTCAGGCAAAGAAGAAAAAAAATCACGCTGGCTTCTCTCCCACTATCCGTCACTGTCCGACAGTGTGGGCATGTAGAGGTCTGGCAGCTGTTATCGGGTCTTAAGATTTTACTAGTGTTAAATCTGTGATCCGGCAAAAGGCTGGGAAAGGGCCTATTTGGATTGTGCTGCTCTGAAGGGATAACGCTGCTGGGATTTGACTTATTTGTATCAGGTGCTGCTGAATATGCCAAATGGCATGTGGGAATAGGATGGAAGGATACTTCTGTTTGTTTTACAACAAGGTCAGATTGTTGACTGAGTGGAGCCGAATGAAAGTCTTTTTCCACTATGGAAAAAAGGTTAAATGGTTACTTGCAGCTTGCATAATGTAGGTAGATTTTGCATCTCTACGATAAACCTTTTTTAAAGTGCAGTGTGTAAGTTTGACACCCAGTGACCTGATTCAAAACACGCAAGCGCAGGATGCCAGAAAAATGACACCAACATATTAGTGATTCAGCATCTACATTTAATAATGTTAAAGAAGTTTGATATGTATTCATTACATTATAAACCTTACCATTTCATTGGAGTGCAATGAGGGCACTATTCTGTGCTTCTGAACGGCTGTATTTAAATTTTTGTCATTTAGGGTTGTGCCGTTGTGTATCAACGATAGGCAAAGATATCGTCGGGAGCTGAGACCTATGACGATTTTAAAGACGATATTTAGCTCGTTTTGAGGCTGCTCGATTTTGTGAAAAATCATAATCACGATTATTTTGGCCATAATTGTAATCACGATTATTCCAAACGATTATTAGTTGAAGTCAAAATTATTAGCACTCCTGAGAATTTTTTTAAAAATAAATATTTCCCAAATGATGTTTAACAGAGCAAGGAATTTTAACAGTATTTCCTCTAATATTTTTCTTCTGGGGAAAGGCTTATTTGTTTTGTTTTGGCTAGAATAAAAGCAAATTTAGGGTGCTTTCACACCTATAAATCGATTCAGTTGTTCTGAAACAGAGATTACAATTGTTACATTGTTGCTCTTTGCTCTTGGAGCGGTTCGCTTTCACACTGCAAAGTTTATAATCGGACCAAAAGAGCTAAAACAAGTCACATGCGAGTAAACTCTCCTTAAATTGGTCAGAGTGTCAGGGTTTATTTTGCAGCGTCCCGCTCAGCTGTCAGGAGAGGTGGTGGTTTGGTGGTGATTGACAGGGTGCGCGCGCGTGACGTGTCTGAGGAGAGATGTGGTGGGTAGGGGTGAGAAGGGTGCGCGAGATGCCTATTTGAGGACTGGGAGAGAGACGGGAGATTACCGGGAGATCATCACTCGTTTGCGGGCATCCGGAGACTCGCGGAACTTCCCACCCTACTCATAATTCTCTCTTCATATAGCCGTAAGCCTATTACATATCCATAAAACACTGTGATATAACCGCGCTCAGATCGGATCGCTTTCTCACTGCAATCGAACCGCTCCAGGGTTCGTTTCAATCGAGCCGAGACCACCTCATTCAAGCGATCTCGGAGCGATTACTTTGGCGCGGAACTGAGCGCGATTGCCCTGTTCACATATGCCAATCGAACCGCGCTAACTGGGCAAACGAGATACGTTCCGAAACAAAAGTGTAGGTGTGAAAGCACCCTTAAATATTTTGAAACCTCTTTTAAGGTCAATATTATTAGCCCCTTTAGGCAAGATATATTTTTGATTGTCTGCAGAAGAAACTACTGTTATATAATGACTTGCCTAATTAAGCTTTTGATTCACACTTTGAATTTGAATGTTTGTATTTAAAAAATATCTACTAAAATATTATGAGCTGTCATCATAGCAAAGATACAATTAATCGGTTATTAGAAATGAATGATTAAAACTATTATGTTCAGAAATCTTCTTTCTATTAACCAGAAATTGGGGGGGAAAGGTTGCTAATATTCAGAAGGGCTAATAATTCTGACTTCAACTGCATATATTATTTTCCTCCCTGCTTAGGAAAGAGAAATGAATACAATAGAATAAAAATATGAAACAAACTGTGCTTTTAGCATCTTCACCGTAAGAAAAACACTTTAGCCACAAAAGTCCTTTAGTCAAGAGCAGAGAGGGATTTTCTCGTTGTTTTATTAATCATGATACAACAGGCGCCAGCTGTGCTCTGTCACTTTAATGGTTTCGCTTTCACGTGTCTTTTGATTCTCAACTCGTTTGTTTATTACAAAATGACGGTTAATATGAATAATCACTAATCACCGCGTTTTGACACCTATTTGAACATTAAAGCACTCGTGTTAATGACTTTAGATGTGTGTGCTCTCTGCTCGTCACAATGTGCGAATGAGACCAAGTGCAGACTGCATGCTTATGACTGTCTGCACGCCGCACATACATAAGCATGCGGTCTTTCACGCTTTTAAGAGCAACAAGTGAGGACAACTGGACAGGGGGCGGAAAATACTGGAATAATCATTTATCTCGATTAATGGTTTTTCATAATCGTTTGAAGCCATAATCGAAATCGGATTTTCGATTAATTGCACAGCCCTAGTTCTGGTGTAACTTTTGTGTCAGTGAAAGACTCTCCAACAAACTCGCACGATGTGAATTGTGGATAGTTTTCTGCTTAGTAAGTAGTCGGAGTTTAAGTGATTTCCCTCGCCATAGTAAGCTACCGCAAAATAGCGTACATGAGATAACTAACGTCAGTTATTTATCAAAGAAACATCAAATAAACCCCGAAATAACTATAAAATAACTAAATAATGTTAATATCTGAGGTCTACTTTAGTGCTGATCTGCCTTCTGTTTGGGATTAATTTATTATTGATGTTTGCAAAGTCAACCACACCGTTATAAAGCACTATAAAACTTCCATCATAAACACCCTGATGTGGGGAAATAAAAATGGCTAATAGATGGGCATTTATTAAAGTCTCATGACTAATTTCACAGATCTATTTCGAGTTGACAGGGCTGTTTCTGTGCTGAAAGCTGAATCTCATTATGAGTCTGAGAAACTTGCTGTAGTTGTGAACAAAGCAGGCGCTTGTGTGTCCGTGTGCATTTTATTTTCCGGTCTGCTTTGAATAGACTGATGTAATTTATTTAAGTCAGATCTAAATGAGTTTAGTCTGATGTTCTCTGTTTGAGTCTAACGTGCTTTACTCAGGAATGAGCCCTTTCTAGGGCTTCTCAATATAACGTTTCAGCATCGCATCAATGCACATCACATATCGCAATCAATGCACATCCGCAATAGTCACATTGCAAGATCTGCAATGTTGAGTCTGGATTATAGTTGAGCAGGAGCCACAGGACATGATTTTTACAGTCAGTTTAACCATAATGGAGTGAACGTTTATCATTTGCGTTTGTTTTTAAGGCCTGTGACTGTATTAGCATTTCTAGAGAGTTACAAATATTTTTGCCACAAGACATTGTGGCTTTTTGTAGGTATATAAAAATTAAGTGTGTTTCTTTATAAAATAAAGACGAAATGCTTTTCTATAAGATTTTTTTTAATCAAACATCTAAAATTTAAACCTAAAACAAGATTACTTCACTTGTTTTAAGAAAAAACATCCCTTAATTTCGACCTATTATTTATTACACTGAAAAGAAAACTATATTTTTAGATTTTTTGACTTGAAATTAGACAGCAAGTAATTTACATTGTGTTTATTAAATTTTTGTTCCTCAATACTCTCCAAAAAAAAACATGTCAAATCAGATGAAACCGTATTTATGTTGTAATACGTATATATGTATGTATGTATGTATGTTTGCATGCATATATAAATGTAAAGTTCAGATGTTTTTCAACTAGGTGCGCCTGGAAAATTTGCTTGTCAAATGTGCGCCGCGTGCACTCCATGTGCACATCTCTCCCATGTGTGTGTCATGCAAGTCGCGTACCTCTATTGGAAATGACAAACTTACACCCTTAGCTTTTTGGCATTTCTTCTTAGGCGCGTGCTGAGCACCCACATTTTATAACTATAACCTTTATAACAAGGTTTATTTTCAATCGTTATTAACAATGGTTTCGATCAATAAATACCTTATTTTATCACACAGCCCTATATTATATTGGGATTATATAGCCACAGTTCAAAATATGCTAATTTTGTGGAGTTACTGCAGTGTTTAACCATAATGAAGTAAACGTTCGTCAGTCATTTGCACTACTTTTTAATCGTTTAACTGATACCATTAATCGTTTACAAACGCACCCTTTCGGTTAACGGTTCATCGGTTATTTTGAGCCTACCAATGCTCATACTTTTATTATGAAGATCGGATCGGTTCCAAAAAATGGTATCGGTGCATCCCTAGTTTAAATTATTCTGACACAAGCAATTTTACCAGTTGTTACTTTAACTGTTTTATATTACTTTTTTCTTTCCAATTTCTGAACCTAAATATGATTTGACTATACCCTGAAAACCATAAAGCACTGTTTATTTTACTTTGCATTTGCCCTATCACATTTAGCTATTCATATTCGCATTGTAGTGCTATTCAATTTATTGTATTTGTAATTGTATTTATATTCCAATATATATCGCAGAAATACACTGTAAAGAAATGCAGAGTTTCATACAATACCCTTATGCTGATCCATTACAAATCAATTAAGTAACTCAATTATTTGTACAAATTTTAGTGGATTGAACAGTTAATAATTAAGGTTTCCTAAAGCAAATGTTTGAATTGTGTTGTTTTAACTCAAGTAAGTACAGTAGGTCTGGGCGGTATATCGGGTTCTGGGGATATATCAATATGATTTCCCAACACGATGCGTTATTATCCAATATCATTCATATCAATATCGTTTAAGGCCACACTTGCGCATTCTGCGCGAAACAGACCACTCCAAGGCAGCACGCAAGTTCCGCTTGCACAAATGTGCGCATATGCAAATGAATGATTCAGTCCATGAGTCAAACAATAGATATGTTCAAAATGAACGAATCGTTCAAGAACGACCCATCACTGACGCTACATGGAGGAACATGCAGTGCCATTGTTGTATCGAAATCTGACTCCTCGGACAAATTTGACTCTCTTTTGATTGCACGCATATCCGTCAGCGCTCACAGCGGTTTATCAGAAACCTTTTATCGATCATTTCTTCCGCAATTGACTGCAAAAACGAACATTAGAAGCCTTGTCAAATTGCATGCAGCACCGGAATTTTAAAAGAATTAAGAACGCCAAAATGGGAGGAATTTATACCGCATTTCGACAGTGGAACCACCTCATATTCACTGATTATAAGATCAGGATTTATTACGTGACGGTCTCTTCTTTACATTTACCTTATGACACATTTGGCTTTGCGTTCTGCTCTGTTATAATGACTGTTTACATTTATGTGTTTAACCAGCATTTCACCACATGGAGTGAAAAACGTATCTTTAGATATCTTCGATATTTGCACTGTTTAAGACTTATGCACAATACATAAATATAAATGTGACTAAAAATTATACAGCTGATTTAACTTTTTATAAATCACACAACTGTGGTATACAGGATTACTTATTATAACAACATTGTAATTGTGACATAAAATACTATTTCATAATTGCATTCAATGTGGTTCTTTTCTATCCTACAATACGTTTTGTTGTGTTACTATTTAGGTGTGTCCTTTTTGGCTCTGACAGTGTAGCTGTTTTCTAAGGTTCTGTTTACTTTATTTGAACAACAACAACACAGTAGAGCTGTGTATAGTGTTAAGCAGGAAAAAAAAACTGTATTTATTTACCAAAGATTTGTTTAATAATTTGAAATGTTGTGCAACAGTTTGAAGCAGGAGAAAAACCTGTACTGTATTTGATTTACCAAAGATTTTGTGCAGCTGTTTATTTGTAAACAAGGGGGGAAAACCCTGTGTTTGAATTATATTTTGCTCAAATAAAACTTTAATAAAGTTTTAAAGTCTTTAACTCTCAATTAACTAACTCTCAATTTATGGCAAAATACCGGATATATATCCTATACCGTCATTCCTCCTAAAAATACCAGGATATGATTTTTTTGCCCATATCACCCAGCCCTAAAGTACAGTAGTTTGAACAAGCAGCAAATGTCTTTTTTTTTTTGAGTGTACAAAATATTGCAATTTCAGATTTTTCCAATATCATTCAGCCCTAGTGTGATCTGCACTTTCCTTTTCTTTTTTGAGTCCTATTTGCTGTTTTGGAAGCTTGCAGTTGTTAGAGAGGTAGAAGGTAATACATCATGCCACATTCCTTCAGCGCAGACTCTTGGGCGAGATGTTTCTGCCGCGTGAAGCCGAGAGTTTGTTAGCCATATTCTTTCTGACATCCCAAAGCACGTCAGCTCGAGGGTGTTTGAAATGCTTTTATTAATAGTTATTTTTTTTGCCATATGCCAGGAAGGAAGGGCAGGATTTTCCATCTGTTTCTCGCTCTCCTCCTCGGATGCTTCTGCCGCTGCGGCTTTTGTTGTGAACTATCAATTGCAGCTTCTGGCCTAATTAAGATGACCTTACACCTTACACTCCCCGGAAAGCAAACCTGATACATCATGCAGACGTTTAAGGGCTTCTTTAGGCTTTGAAATGGTCTGCTATTTGCTTGTTGGCCCAATTAGTTAATCTAAATAAGAAGTCTTTATGGTATAATGGCTTTTGTGTTGTTATATGGAGTGGTTTTACCTTTTTTATTGAGTATATTGATTGTGTTTGTGTGTTCATACACTACCTAAAACAAAATCTTGTCACATATCCAAGTTTTAGAAACTGGGAATAGAACACAGCCAGGAACTATGTCTCTAACTACAGCTCCAGAGGTGTAGTTGCAAGTGCACAAGTTAGCGACGCAGTTTGCGAATGTTCATTGGAGCGACGGATTTGGGAAACGGCTAATCATTGAACTATGTTTGTAACGGTGGAACTTAGTTGGCTAACGATGGTTTTCGGAAATGCAAACCATCTGATCGGGCCAGTAACTATCCTGTTTACTGTCCCGAGCATCTCGCACACTGACCCCGGGCCATTGGGCAGTACTTATTGTTGAGCTTAATGTATGTTAAGAAAATAACACACATTAAGGTTAAAACAAGAACAGCAAGCGTTTTTGACATTTAAAGTGCACCAATAATTCTAAAGCCAAAAAGATAGCAAGAAAACATTCACATTTAGATTGTTACATTTTTCACTCTGTTTAGGGTAATGTGCTTAACCATACGTTCACACCGAAAGCGGCGAGAGCCTCCAAGGTCGCTCTGGCCGCCCTGGCGACAACGCTCTCTGCCTTCAGCTCCTGCGGGGAGAGCGTCAAAACTCGCTACATTGATCTCATATTTAAAGGAGCCGTTGCAGCATATCAGTTACATTCCTGCATAAAAAATGTTTCTAGCATGAAAATGTTGCGCACTTCTTATCAAATTCATACAACAATGGAAGATCAAGTTGCGTGTGGTGTGGCTTTGCTCTATTTATCCAATATATGTGTCCTTATGTCTGAAATATCCTGAAGCAGCAGTACTGTTTTGTACTGTCACATCGCGTGAGATTCCCGCTTTTTTAAGATAAATTTATATAACATTAATGAACATCAGTAACTCGCCAGTAACTTATTTAATGTATGTTCCTGTAGGAAAAATTGGAAATAATTGGAAATCCGGCGACCGCAATAATCAAACCCTTGGGAACAACTGTGGTCGGAACCAAAGTTCACAGGGCTGTGTTTTCTGAACTGCTATCAAGCGATGGACGTCTTCATTCTGATTGCTTGCCGCCGAACCGCGTCATAGCTCATTACCATAAAGTTGACTTCATTTCAACTCTCCTCGACGCTCACTCCGGCGAAGACGCGCCGCGCTGCTCCTCGCCGCTTATCGCCGCCGGCTCTCATTGAAAATGAATGACTTCCGGCTACTTTGACGCTGTCGCCGCTTTCGGTGTGAACAAACGGTAAGAACTGTCAAATCTATGTGCTTGTTACCATATTTAATAGTGTGAAATAATTGCAGCTTTTGCGATCTGAAAGTCCTAAACTTTTTGGTTTAGAAATGATTAATTGTGCTGGCCTGCCTTCCAGTTTGGCTGCACATACAATACTATTCAAAGAAACACTACAGTATGAACACAGTGGCTCTGATCCCAGTGGCAGGTCTTCTTGGAATTGGGTATTAAAGGTGTCAGATGGTGCTGAATCATGTAGCTTCTTCTTTTTTTTCTCACTTTTCTGCTATATATCAGCTCCCTTGGAAATGGAAAAGAGAAAACCACAGAGCGTGCAGTCACGTTAAATTAAAGTGCTAATTATAGAGCGCACAGCTCTGTATCTGCGGCTGCAGTCCGGCTTGAGGCTAATGGATGTGTAAATGAAAAGTGTAGCGTCTCACCAGCAGCTCAGTCTGGCCATAATGGAATCATTCAGGATGGGTATCAGTACCACAACGTCAGGTGATCACTGTTTTTTTTTCTACCTTGTAAATGTCAGAGGGATACGGGCAGGAAAAGGTTGCATTTTTCCTGTCGAGCAACACACACAATGTGCTTTCGCCCCTGGGTGCTATATATCGGCTTCCCTTCTTTCTCTTTAAAAGTGTGTGTCTTATGAGTTCAAGTACATTGAATCCTCACGCTTTACACTCAAACGACTTCTGCTGCTTGTTCAAACTACTTATTGAAAATGAATTGAAACAACACAATTCTTACGTTTTTTTTATGGGGGGGCAACTTAATTATTTTATGTTCAATCCACTTACAGCAATTAAGTTAACTTAACTGATTTGTTTTGGCACAACATGAAGTAATTGTGTGGAATCCTGCATTTTTTACTGTGAGTTGTTGCTTTAAAGCAGTGGTCCCCAACCTTTTTATCACCGCGTACCAGGAGGTAGGTGGTATAGGTTGGGAAGGGGGGTTGGTGTAAGTGTACGTAAATTGCTAGGCGACCATCAAAATAATCGGAAGAACAAACTCAGGAGATCGCGAAGGCAGAGAACGCGTCCTGTGAGAAATGAGATGCTGCGTTTCTGATGCTGCGTTCCTGATGGTCACATGACCTTCACGCGTTTTAGATGGAAAATTATTTAAACATTACAGCGTTCATACAGGGATTTATTGTCTTTCTCCTTTTCAAAAAATATACTCTGCATAAAAACATTATAAATATACAATGCACAATACAAATAAAACCGATTTTAATACACATTTCAGCCAATAAACACCCTTAATGTGTTTATTCCTTTATTAAGATGTCCATGGTAATGTTTGTTCACCGTTTCATTTAGGGAAACTCCTGATGTAAATAAGTTATACCATCTAGACATCTAGAACGAGATCGGTGCCGAGTCTGTACCGGTGTGTCCTCGATATCAAGAACACATCCAGGTAGTTTCACGCATCCTCTGTTCTTGCGGTCTTGAGTATTGGAACTGAACTTTGTCAGCTGATGATGACGTTACACGTGAACACGAGGATGCAAGACCACAGAAGAACGCATATTGAGAAACAGCCCTTGATTAGCTAGCCCAGGTGTGTCTGATTGGGGTTGTAGCTAAAATCTGCAGGACACACCAGCCCTCCAGGACCGACATTGAGAACCCCTGCATTATCTTATTAAAAAGGCTAACATTAAATGCAGTTAAATTCATGAGCAGTGCTTGAACGTCCCTGTTGGTAGCCGTGACTTCAAGCCTGATTTTTGTCAAAATTCTCTATGCAGGAAAAACCATGAGTCCTATAACAAGCATCAACACCGCAAATTAAAGCACTAGACTGTTATCTTTAAAAAAAAAAAAAAAAAAAAAAAAAACAGATTTTGGGGTGTGCCTTGATAATCTCAGCATTTTGAATGCTTGTGCAAGACGAGATAACGTATGACATGCTCCCTGAATATGGTTGAGCAACGATCACTACATGCTTTCATTAGTGCATGAAGTTTAACTCTTTTACCTGCATTCCGTATTAATTAATTCATTATTTCTTCCGTAATATCTGTCTATTGAGAAATGGATTGAAATAACTGTAGACAGTGGGAATTGGCAGTCAGCTTTCAGAGCCTTGTCCTGAATAAAATTAGAGAGGATCTTCGTTTTTTTTTCTCAGTGATCGAGGCCTGAAAGATGAGCTGGAACAGGGAGAAACACCTAGTTTCCTTTAGAGAAGCAAGATTGCATTAGGTAACTGGCCCAATTGCAAAGTAGTTTGCATAATATCCAAACTGTATGGTGTCTGCAGATCAGAGTATTAAATATGATGAAAGTAGCATGCCACCACATCCCAAAGGTGCTCTATTGGGTTAAGATCTACTGACTGGAGGCTGTTTGAGTACAGTGAACTCTGTCAGGTTAAGGAAACCAGTCTGAGATGATTCACGCTTTATGACACGGTGTGTTATCCTGTAAATCGGGACTCATCAGACCAGGCAACGTTTTTCCAATCTTCAATGGCCCAATTAGGGTGAGCCTGTGTGAATTGTAGGCTCAGTTTCCTGTTGTTAGGTGACAGGAGCGGCACCCGGTGGGGTCTTCTGCTGCTGTAGCCCATCCGCCTCAAGGTTGGATGCTCTGATTGAGCTGCAGCAGGTTGTCTTGACCATGTCTACATGCCTAAATGCTGCCATGTAAATGCTGCTTGGCTGATTAGAGATTTGTGTTCACTTATGCGTTCTGTCCTGTGGCCTCATGGGATTGTAAATTGACCATAAGATGTGCACTTCAGAATCTTTCTAGAAGTCATCAGGCTATTCTTGTCTAATGTTTTTTGAATACTAAAGATCAGGCTCTCAAAATTATTCATATTCCTTCGGCTTCGTCCCTTAGTTATCAAGGGTCACTACAGTGGAATGAACCGCCAAATATTCCAGCTTATGTTTTATGCAGCTGATGCACTTCCAGCCGCATCCCAGTACTGGGAAACACCTATACACAAACTCACATTCACACATACACTCCAATGGCTGTAAAAAATATGGACGACGCGACAGCCCTTTTTCCCATTGAACGCCTTGAGGGCAAAACGCCTGCTTGACGGGCACAAACTGTCGCAAAAGACTGCTGAAATTGAAGCCTTGACATGCGCAGAAGGACTGTCTGATGGAGCCAGAGGAGGAGCCGCGAAAATGAGCGGAGTCGAGCTTCCAACCAAACGCTTAATGTAAAATCAACCACGCCCCCCGAACTTCTCAGCATGCGTTTGCTGTCATATCAACACAAATGGATGTAATAACGTTAACAAATATGAGGATTTTATATATTCAATCGCGCCAGCTCCGGACCGCAGCGCATAACCCACTCGCGGCGTCGCGGGCTGATTCCGCCTCGCATGCGGCAGCGCCGGCTCGCTCGGCCGCAGCATCTGGCTCGATTGACTCGGGCTGGAATCGGGTAGTGAGTCCAGGCATCCGGAGTAGGTCCAGCAGAGGTAGTCAGTCTGAGCTCTAAGGGATAAGTCTCCGGCAGGCGAGAATCTAGCCGGAACTGTGTCTTGCTATCTGGGTGGTTAGGCGTGTATCAGCAAACTAATAAAGCCCGAAAAAAAGCCCTGACCTTAGCGAATAAACAGTGTTCCACCAGGATCATGTATGTCAGAAACTGTAGTTTACTGCTAAACTCATTTTGTCATGGTAAAATAACACAGAAATCGAATAATAACACTTCAGTCTCCTGCCGAAGCTCAGACGCGCTGCTTTGAGAAACTGTCAATCACAGCTGTCAATCACGATGACACGCCCAGCATTAAATTACTGCTAAAAACAAACTGTTTACAAAAATGAAGATCTGCACCTATTTCAGCACAATAACCAGTGCCTTAATCAACCAGAACCATCTTTCGGGACATTTTATTGCAAGTGTAATAATTTTTTTTATTTGGGCTCAAGTCTCCTTCATTAACACGGAGGAGGCGGGCTTTATGACTTGTACTGCAGCCAGCCCCCAGGGGGCGATCTAACGGCCGAGACCTTCACTCAAACGCAGGCTTGCGGCACACTTGATACACTCATACACTGCGGCCAATTTTGTTTATCCAATTCACCTAGGGCATGTGTTTGGACTGTGGGGAAACCGGAGCACCCGAAGTGTACCAACACCAACAAGGGAAGAACATGCAAACTCCACACATAAATACCAACTGGTCCAGCCGGGACTCAAGCCAGCAGCTTTCTTGCTGTGAGGCGACAGTGCTAACCACTGAACCACTGTGCCACCCTAATCTCTAATTGTTGTTTTTTTTCTAAGATATTGTCTGGATGTTGTTCTATTTGGACATGGGGTGAGTTTATGCTTTGTCTTTTTAACAGTTGTTTTTAGCTTTAGGAAATTAGTAATGGTGACTGAGGTGAATCTGGCACATCTGAAATGTATAAACCTCAAACCAGTCATAATGAATTGATTATTTGTTCCATATAGATTTTATTTAATTTTTTTGCAAAGGATGGTTCTCCCACAAAGGAACGTTTGTTGTAAATTTACTCGCCCTCATGTTTTTGTATTCAGTTATTTTCAGTAGACACATTTAGCTAAAACCTTGATTTTTGGTTTACAATGCAAATCTACAGCTACTGGTACTTTCTAAGGCCTCGTCCACTCAGACACGGGTATTTTCCAAACACACTTTATTTTTTCTATGCGGTTTTACTGTTTGTCCACATGACAACAGAGTATCAGGTGACCGAAACGGAAACTTTCTGAAAACTCTGGCAAGGGTGAAAACTCCAGGTACAGTGTGGACATGACACTACAGCCACTGTTTTCACCTCATGACATCAGCTTGCATGCTGTTTTCTTATTTCTTATTGGCCAACATGCCTGGGTTTACATCAAACATGAAAGATGCAAATGCGGCAAGTTTGGCAGCACTTCAAAAGAATTCCCCAATTATTAATGTATTTACTAACATTAACAAACAACTGGAATTACATTTATTAAGTATTCGTTCATAATTGTTACATTATTTAATATTATTTAAGTTAAACACTGTTCTTATTTATGCCCTCCACCCCTTCTGAGGCATGGCCTGCCAAAGGTCGATCTCCAGAGGTATCTGTCCTGGGCCTTTCTTTCTACTTGTCTCCAGGTGTAACCCATCCTTGTGATGTCTGCCTCTAGGTCACATTTCCAGGTGTTTCTTGGAAGACTTCTCTTCCACTAACCTTGGGGATTCCATCTGAGAGCCTGTCTGGGATGCTAAATGGTAGTTTGCATAGGGTGTGCCCTATCCAACCCCATCTTCTGTTCCAGATTTCTGCTTTTATTGGGGGTTGACAGGTTTTTCTCCATAGGTCGGTGTTACTGATCTTGTCAGGCCAGCAAATATGTAGAATCTTTCTATAACAGGTGTTGATGAATGTCTGGATTAGGGTTGTAACGGTATGAATTTTTTACGGTATGATAATCGTCTAAAACAATACCGCGGTTTGAAGGTTTCGCGGTATACGGTATGTTACAAATGTTACAAAATAATAGAACAGTGAAGCAAATTTGACTTTTTCCAAATAATATATTTTCAGTTACTATAAACAACACCACTTACAATGAACAAATAAAAAAATAAGAAAATAATAAATAATGTGTCAAAGTCCAAATAAAGTCCAAATAAACATGGTGCAAATCCTCAGTAAAAAAATAGATATAAATATTTACTATACTATAAATAGTTACATAACGAAACTAGATTCAATATGGAACATCCTTAGGTTTTATGTGCCAGCATGGATATGGTTGTCTGTGGATATGGATTTGGTTGTCTGCAATGCAGACAAACAGCTGCATCTTCATTTGCGTCTTTTGAAAACAGCAAGAGCAGCAGTTCGTCTTTGCTGTGTCACTGTTTTGTCATGTTTCTGTGCTGCTGTGCATGCAAAAGTACTTAGTATGAGAATTATTTCATGCAAAACTTTTTTTTTTGCATTTTATTTAGCCGCGCATAAATGTATGCCTATCTCTCATTCCGTGTTGTTCAAAAAGCTCATTGTTTGGTCCACAAACAAAAGCGAAACCTATGCTTATTGGTTGTGATATAGCGAGTTTGAACCAATCTGGGCATGGAGGAGGGACAATGCATCAATGTATCATGTCTGGTTTGTCCGGAGACACAGTGACGAGCGTTTCTTTGTCAAATCAGCACTGGAAAGCTGAGATTCTCTTGTTTATGCCAATCTTTGAATTATATGAATCGGATCAGCGGATCAAAAGTTATTAAACATTTAAAAGCAATACTTATTTTTAGCCGTGGGCGGCTGTCTCGGTCTTTAAGGGTTAAAACCGTTGATATGCAATTGCTCATGGTATGATAATCCTGCACGTTCAAATCGTGGTAGACCGACATACCGGTATATTGTTACAACCCTAGTCTGGATTCTTCGGGTGGTAGTTTTGGTAATCCTCCAGGCTTTGACATCATACAACAATACTGACTTCACAATGGAGTTGAACAGACGGGTCTTGGTGGACAAAGTACGTTCTCCCGAAATTCTTGAGCTGGGTGAAAGCGGTTCTAGCTTTTCCGATTCTTTCCTTAACGTCTCTATCTGTTCCACCTTGCTGGTCGATGATGCTGCCCAGATAAAAAAAAGACTGTACCTCCTCCAGGGAACTTAAACATTGTTAGTTCATGTTAACTGACTGTGCATTAGCTAATGTTAATGAACACAACTTTAGATTTAAACAATGCAGGGCTTGAAATTAATAATTCTTTCTTGGTAGCATTGGCGCTTCTAACTTCAGAAATGTTAAAAAATTTAGATCCACCCACTAACAATTAACAGCAGGATTGCGACAAGTTCTATATTAGCAGATTTATTGCATTTGAAATTAACACTAAACAAAACTAACAAACAAACAAAAATCTGCATGCGCTCACCGGCCCTGCACACACTGCTTGAACACATCACTCCAATTCTCTTTCACTTGCATTGGCTTCCTGTTCTTTATCGTGTACAATATAAAATTCTTTATTAACTTGCAAAGCTCTTCACAACCTTGCACCCGATTACCTCTCTGATCTTCTTCACTGGTACACTCCTCGGCGCTCACTGAGATCTTCTGCTGCTCAACTGTTGTCAGTTCCAAATTTTAAGATGAAAGCATTTGGTGGCAGGGCTTTTAGCTAGGGCTGTGCAATTAATCGAAAATCCGATTTCGATTTTGGCTTCAAACGATTATGAAAAAGCATTAATCGAGATGAACGATTATTGCATCAAATACCGCCCCCTTTCCAGCTGTTGCTCCTAAAAGCGCGAAAGACCGCGTGCTTATGTGAAAACCAGAAGCATGCGGCCGGTCAGCATTCGGTCTCATTCGCACACTGAAGCTGGAATTATACTTGCGCCGCATCGCGCACCTCCGCTGACCGCGCGCGCACCTCGCAGACGAGGCGCAGACATCTAGTCATCTTAATGTGAGCGATTTAATGGTCAAGTAGATGTCAAAACGCTTAGTGATTATTCATAATAACCCTTATTTGTGTAATAAACAAACGAGTTACGAGTTGAGGATCAAAAGACACGTAAAAGAGAAACCATTAAAGAGACAGCGCGCGATGTTGCTTTTATCATTAATCAAACAAAACGAGAAAATCCTCTGCTCTTGACTGAGGGATTTTTGTAGCTAAAGTTTTATTCTTACAGTGAAAATCCTTAAATCACAGTTTGTTTCATATTTTTATTCTATTGTATTTATTTTTTTTCCTTTGCAGGGAGGAAAATAACTGTATGTATACATTAAAGTCAGAATTATTAGCCCTCCTGAATATTAGCTATCCTTTTCCTGCCCAATTTCTGTTAAATAGAAAGATTTTTTTTTTTTTTACTTATTTCTGAACATAATAGTTTTGATAACTCATTTCTGATTACTGATTTCTTTTATCTTTGCTATGATGACAGTAGATCAAATTTTTCTAGATATTTTTCTAAATACA
Organism: Danio rerio; assembly: GCF_052040795.2. Classification (NCBI taxonomy): domain Eukaryota; kingdom Metazoa; phylum Chordata; class Actinopteri; order Cypriniformes; family Danionidae; genus Danio; species Danio rerio. Next base: position 54,133,331 of record NC_141040.1, on the reverse strand, counting down.
AGCATTCAGATTAAAGTGCAATTCAAAGGCTTAATAAGGGTAATTAAGCAGTTCATTGTATAACAGTAGTTTCTTCTGCAGACAATCAAAAAATATATTGCTCAAGGGGGCTAATAATATTGACCTTCAAATGGGTTTCAAAATATTTAAACCTGCTTTTATTCTAGCTAAAATAAAACAAATAAGCCTGGAAGAAAAATATTATAGGATATACTGTTTAAATTCCTTGCTCTGTTAAACATAATTTGGGAAATATTTATTTAAAAAAAAAACATATTCCCAGGAGCACTAATAATTTTGACTTCAACAGTAATCGTTTTAAATAATCATGATTACAATTATGACCAAAATAATCGTGATTATGATTTTTCCCAAAATCGAGCAGCCCTACTTTTAGCTGTACAGCACCACAGTTATGTAATCTCCAATTTTAAATCCAAGGTTAAAACCTTTCTGTTCAGAATTGCTTTTAATGATTTTCTGGATTAATACTATGTTTTATTACTCTTCTGTCTTGTTTTTATAATGTGCCTGTGACATACTGTAAGGTGTCCTTGAGTGCTTTGAAAGGTGCCTATAAAGGTATAATTATTATTATTGATGTGAATGAGATAAACTGAGTTAACAATATTAACTGTGCTGTTCTTACAGGTGGTGTCTGATATTGCACATATGATATTGACATATAACTTTTTATTTGCATACGTCATCTTAATAGCAGTCTTTTCATGAACTGCAATAGTTTAATCTTAGTGAATGCATGTTCTTTTGCGATAGTATCAGACGCACGACTGACAGCATTGTGACGATTAAATGAAGGATTAAATAACATTAGTAAATCTTGTGCTTAATATGTGTGGATTCAGTGGGAAACACTGTAACCTGAAAACTCTGTCCCACCAGCTTTACAGTGAATGGCTTTAGTCTTTTCCATAGTGGACTTTAACCCAGTGGAAGTCTTTTATCCACTCTTTGAAAAGTGTAAACGGTGGATTAACATTCAACACATGATCACTAATAAGATGTGCCATTATTTGTAACATCAGGTGGTTTCTACAACAAAATCTGTCAGTGTTATTTTCATTCTCTCGTATCCAGACCTTTACATTTTTGCGGTTCACTGAGTGCAATCACTGAGTGATTGACAGCTGATATTAACCAATCCATGTGCGTTCTGTTCTAGAGCAGTGGGCCAATCAGAAAAGCCTGAAGGCGAGGCAATCATTGCGGGATTGGTTGTTGGCAGCAAGTTGACATGACAACTTTTAAACTATTCTCGAGCATTGCATTTGGCGTTTTTTGGTGCAAAGATGCATTCTGCATGAAATTCCCCTAAATATGCGCATGTCTGGTCGCATGGCAACAATTTATGCACTCACATAAATGCTCCCAAATATATTTTGAGATCGCATAGACAAAATTTCAGGCGCCTATGCGACCAAACCGGTGGCAATTTCGAGCCCTGATTATGCATTAGTTAATGTTTAACTATAGGTATTAAATGCTTTATAAGATTATTCATAGTTAGTTAATGCTAGTAAACGCATTACCGAACATTAACTAATGGACCATTATCTTAAAGCGTTACCCCAAATTCTGCGCCATGTGCACTGCAGAACGGTAATACTCTGTTTTCACGTTTGCATTGACTTGTATGTAATTTACTAGCGAAACTACTTAATTTCCCGTTTGGTGTGAACTCAGCATGAAAGTGTCATCATCGCCACCTGTTGGTTCGGCATGAATTTAACATGCAACAGTGAGTTTTTGAGTTTTCTCGTGGACAGAGAGTTTTTTAAAAACAAAATCAGGGAAAACTCCATTTATAGAAATACTCTTGTTGACATGACCTAAGAGTCAAAATAAAACACATGCAGGCAAAACAAGCATGAACATTCACAAGACGCAAAAAATCTGCCTGTGGAAGTAGCTAAACTTTATTTACAATAATAATCCACAGCCTCAGCAAACATTTGCCTTTATTTATTTGATTTATTTGACTCTCAAACTGCTAATAGCCATTGACTTGTATTTAATGGGTCTTTTTAGCTAAAAATCTTCTTTAATGTTCTACACAAGAAATAGTCACCTACTTCTAAAGTAGCCTGAAGGTAAGCAAATTCACAGATTTCTCTTTTTGGGTGAACTATCCCTTAATATGCGTTCCTGCTTTATTATGCATGCAATTCCTAGGCAGTATCAAGATGCCGTTTTATGATCTGTTCCAAAACTGCTGTACCATCTTGCTCTGAACTCGCAAATATGCTTCTTTCACATTCCCAGCAAAGTAGATACCTTTAGTGCAGAGCAGAAGAATGCAAACTATGCAGGCAGCCTTTCATTGTAGAATATGCCTAACCTTGCTTCATACAAGATTTCCACGCACAAAAAAAAGCACAGGAGTGATTTTTGTGGATTTTACTCTACATTTAGCTGTAGTAGCTTCACATTCTGATGTAAACCTGCTTCTCGTGAGCTTTTATCTGAAGAAAACCAACAGCATTCCTGGTTCCACTGACAGGCAATGCGAGATTGCAGGTAGGGGACAATTTCAGCGTGACTTGTTTGTTTTGTGTTGCTGGGCATAGATAATTGTCTGTGGAAGATGTTATCATCGATCTCATGGAGCGTTTGCTGCTTTGTTTTTTGGTAAACTACTTTGGAGCTGATAATGAATCTATTTTTAGGCCTTTTGTATTTTCATAACAACGCAAGTACATTTTTCTCCCCAGTTCTCGTTATCATAATGTATTTATTTTCTAATGCATTTTTATAGTGTGACATTCAAATTTTCTCTCTTTCGAAACAGTGGCAGAAAATGCACAGCGAACAAACAATCGAAGATTCAAAGATCTAAAGAAAACGCAACGTTGGAATGCACCGATTAACCGATTTCATTATTAACCGTGCTTTAATTCGTCATGGTTAATTAACCTTAAAGGCTTCTCAACACCAGCTTTCTGCAAGGGAACAAAACTGCTGCAACTTAAAGTTATGCCAACTGTGCAGTAGTTTAAAGTTTCAGTCTTGTACACCGAGGCTAATACGCACGCACACTGGATTAACTATGGCTGAGGCTATTAACTAAGTGGTCGTTCACATATTGCATGTTTTGCATGCGCAAGTTTGTTTTTTTCAATGGAGTGCATGGCCTGCGCACACATGTTAGGAGGTAAGGCTGATTTATACTCTATGCGTTCATCTTTATATCATGTTTTCATTTTATTGTTGAGAAAGTGAAACAACGTAGCCAGAGTGATGTGAATGAAGTTATGAAGTACACTGTTCCCTTTTGTAGATTTACCTGTGTCCTCGGTAGTGTGTTTTCCATATCAAACTAAGGAGGGGGAGACTGCAGCCTTGATCAAACTTGCGAAGTAGAGGATGCAGGACTGAACTGTGTGTAACGTTAGGCTACTTAATATTGAGGAAAAGCCCCAATCAGATAGGCGAATGTCGGCAGCCCCGCCTCCGTTTTCAGATGTCTCCGTTTTCCCCCATCCACACTGAGACAGAGCAGCAGCGTTTCAGAATGAAAATGGCTTCTTCAGCGATTTCATAACGCTGCGTTTTCAGCACTCGAAAACTTTGGTGTAGTGTGGACTGAAGCCGTAAACGTAGCAAAACCTATGCGTTTTAAAACCAAAACGCATTGGTGTAAACGGAGCCTTAGTATTAAAATGGCATTTCAGAACCAAAATGATCCACATCTACACCGTGTTTACCTAGCATTTCTGAACAGTCCTCTGTCCGCTGAAAACGCACATCACGTGACCACACTCGCACCACACACACATAGCAGCCACACACACCGTCATTCAGTCGTCTGAGCTCCAGAAGAGCAGTGCACGTCGGACGATTTATCAAGGATGTACCGCTGGATGGCATCTCACTATAGTTGTGAAACGTGATATTTAATTAATCTTGTCTCTATCTAACGACCCTTCGGCCTTTTGAATCTATCAGGTAGCGTGTCACAGCATCTGTACAGTGCTTCAATCTTTCACTTTCACACTTGTACGTAGTAATTTTAGTGAAAAGCTCAGAGACTGTTGGTTGTGCAGCTTTTTTACCAACCAACCTCCCACAGAAAAAGTGATTGACAGGTGGTAATTTGTGAGCAACTTACCTTTATTTATTTATGATTTGTGTATGGGTAAAACTAAGACCATGCAGGTCAGGTAGTTGAAATAGTAGGCTACAAATAATTAATTCCTTATGAATGAATTAATTGTTTATAAAGGTGTGAACCTACACTAGTCTCACGGTTCGGTTACGATTATCATGCCATCGATTCAGTTCAATTCGATATTTCGGTGCATTGACGGTGCTTTCCATACACAGTTTTATATTTTCTTCACAGCAGCATTTCTTGTATTAAAATCTATGAATATATTTATATTTATATACTATTTGTAATACAATTTTGTCATTTAATACAAACAGTCAGATATATAAACTGTAACTTTAAACAAAACGAGCATTTAGCAAATAATATAAACAAATATAAATATCCAGCTCAATTTCTGATCCTTGTCTAGTTCTCTTACACCCCTTTGATTGGTCACACCCTCAAAAAAAAAACAAAAAAAAAAACAGTTGCGATTGGCTCTTGCGCGCTGCGTTCTTCACAGATGAGTGATGCTGATAAGCGGCAGGTGGCAGCAGCGATCTCACAGCTGATGAATGATAGACATGGTGGAGAAAACTCTGCAGACACGCGCTCGTTTCTGTATGCAAAAGTAATGCTGTAAAACAGCCGAGAAGAGAAGCCACGCCAGCAGGTCAAATGGGCCACTGTATATGTGTGTGAGAAAGAGAGAGAGAGAGATGCGCGAGAGAGAGAGAGAGAGAGAGAGAGAGAGACAGAGACAGAGAGAAAGAAAGAAAGAAAGAAAGAAAGAAAGAAAGAAAGAAAGAAAGAAATGGAGTATGCTACTTTCATTCTCTCGGTCTCAGTGAAATAGGGGCTATTGTTGTATATATCAGTGAAAGACTGATCCAGCAAACACACACAGTGAAATTGTGCACAGTTTATGAGTTTTAAGTGGTTAAAGCGTTGTAAATATTCGCGATCGCCTCCCTCGCGGCAGAGCGCATATGAGGTAAATGACGTCAGTAATAACCGGTTATGATTATTACTGAACCGATACCGAATTGTCCGCGTCTGCATCGCGGTGCACCGAAAAAAAGATTATTTTTGACACCCCTAATTGTTTATAAATAATGAATTCACCTCCCCCTATGAAGACAATGCCATCGTCCACCGTGATGTTTCACATTAGACATCGTACGATGCCAAATTGGTCGACATCGCCCAACCCTACTAGGAAACACTAATATGGTGCGGCTAAATATCATCTTCGACATGAAATGGCCCTTGTAGTAAGTATTATTTGCCTTCTGAGCAGCAATAAATAACACTTATTAATGTAATATAAGGAGCTTTCACGTGATTTCTAAACTAGGAGTGTTTTGAAACGAATGAATGCATAATAACCGTGATAACTGTGATTAGTCCTCACACTATAATCAAACAACCAAAATCTACAATTGTTACATTCCTACCGCAAATAAACACTGAGCCTTCTTGACATGACAAACATATAAAAAAGTCATTGAAAGTCTTTAGATTTGGTGTCCATGAAAGAGTAGTCAGTGTTTCCCAATGTGTAGTGAATCAAGCTCATCACTATCCTCACCAGTGTACTTAATCATGTACACGCCCTACTGATGAACGACCTTGTGAGCTAGGGTGTGTATTGAGACGGACCCATAGAAAATGTGTAAATCACTGGTGCGCAAGGATCAGGTTTGAGTCCTGCTGGTTTATGTAATGTTCAGAGATCTCAACTGTGGAATAAGCTGTAATGTTATTCTTAGAAACTAAAAACTTTTGTCAGTGTCTCGTTTTCATAATGTTATTTCGTCAGGTTGAAGTACAGGTAGGCCCGAGGGAAGACACCGAGCGTCTGCACCAAATCATGGTGAAACGGATAGAAATTAGGCTTGAAATTCTTGCACTGACAGGGCAAACAGGATGCAAATTCGCCTCAAGGCCACTGTAGGAGGTCTCGCGGAGGGACCTGTTAGCGCTTGCAAGACAAAGAAAACTATCCATGCATGGTCATCTGGCAAGACGAATTGTTGGAGGCATCCAGCCTGAGCAGAACTAGATTTAAGGATGAGAAAGTATTCTTGTGGAACCAGTCAATGCAATGAGATCTCAAAGGGAATTATACTTTGTCTCCTCTGTGCTATTTAAAGCCCAAATGTGTGGCTTTTGAGCCAGAAACTTTGCTTATCCCCATCTAGGATATCTCACTCATGTTGGATTCATTGCAGAGGGTTCTGATAGATCATGCGTAAGTTAATTAAACACAGCTGTCTCCGTTTCATTTCCCTGAAATATTTGATGGGATTGTCTTCCGTGTAAATGAACAGATGAGATGTGCGAACCAGGTTTTTCTAGGTCAAAAAACGTCCATACTAAGTAAACAACTGGTTTATTTTCTCCTCCCTGCCAATATAGTATGTTAGCAGTGCAGCTTTGCTTTTTATTGATGACCTGGGAAGCAGACCTATTGACCATAAAGGAGAATTTTTCTGCAATAAAGGATCTTATTGGCCTACTTTTCATCTCCGTGGATCGAAAATATAAGCGGATATTTTTAAAAGTCCCTTTGAAGCTTCACAGTGTTCGATATCTTTAGATATGTTTCATTTGGCATTATTTACTTCTTTCTCTTTACATCATATTGACACTTCATGCCGCAGAATGCATCTGAGATAATTCAATACGACGGGCTGTATTACCTCAGTGGACTGAATGGCTTCAGCAGTGCATTAGCAGTGAAATGACTCGCTGATGGAGTTCTGGAGATCATTTGGGAGAAAGTACTGCCAAATCTTTCCTACACGGAGAAGATGTCCCAAAGTGCAGCTCAACATCTGCCTGATGTTTAAACCGCTTTATGTAGAACATCGATCCAGCTAAAAGCTTGTCCTAGTTAACTAGCAAATGCTTCTGCGCTGAGAGGAGTTATTTTACACGATCTGGACTTTCATTTACCTTCATCATGGTGTGAAATGAAGATAAGTCGGAGTATAACAGTGTTATGCCAAATGTTGCTTGCATGTCAAGAAAAACAACAACTCTGAATGAAACATCAGATTTCAGGTTCATGTAAAAGGAAATACTGATTGTTTTTAAAGGCATACTATGCTCAATTTGTTTTATTAAATATTTAAAAAGTACCAGAACAGTGTTATATATTTAGATATATGATGTACTTGCATCATCCCAAAAGGTTGGAAGAATCTGGTTTGGTTTCATAGAAAACAAACAAACTCCAAAGCCGCTTTAGGATTGAGGTGTACCAAATTTTCCGGTGCAAAAACTATTGACAGGCATTTTTGGCTTCGGGCTGAAAATATGAGCCGTAAAAAGATTATTCTGCACCACAATCTCCACTATGTTCAGCACGCTGATTTCACTCTCCCTCCAATTGTAGTCATTGCACTGAGTGAAGCATCTTTTACATCAGACGTGGAAAACGCTGCGCTATGAAACCCATTCATTTCACTGTGCCATGCAAAAGTCAGTTTGTTGCTGCATCGAGCAAAGCTTCAAAATAGCTCCATATTCCACTCTGTGGATATTCCATTCATGACCCCATACTAGGTCTGGGTGATTAATCGAAAAATAATCAATCTACGTTCAGAACCTATAATCGATCTGATTTTCCCTGGTCATTTTTATCATTTATTTTCCCTGCTGTGTGGGGTCACGTGACCCCGCTCCGTTAAAGGGCCATGAAACCCCCTCGTTTCAGCAGGGTGTTTTCACAACTCTACTTTGGAAAAAGTCAGAAAAGTGGGCGTGTCCAGCTCTGTTTAGGGGGAGTGTCGGAGGAACTAAAGTGGGAGTGTCTATTTGGGCGCGCGCGAGTTTCAGTCAAAATACTCACACACAGTAGAAAGTGATGGTGTTTAACCTACATGGACATCTGTAGTGGAATTATTTGCCAAATTATTAAATGTTGGACTTTAACTGTAGTTTGGCTCTTTCATTCAGGGAATTCATTCATGCCCCTCGCGACAAACGAGATACTTGATTCGAGGATCTGCTCTAAGCGTGTATTTTTCATGCAATGTTTGATAATGCACGGTGAATGAGAGAAAAAAAACCTCAGCATTTCCCGGAAACTTAGATGCACACGGCAGGTAGCGTCAGAAAGCCGCGTGTGTTATTCCAGTCACTAAATGCGGTTAAAAACCCTACACGAGGTTAAAGTTTGGTTGTGGTCCTAACATGTTACGGTGCAATAGTTAACTTAGTTCGATACGAACAAACTGAATAAACAAAGAGCACTGGTCGATCACTTACCAAATCTGTAGAGACAGGACAATCACCAGCAACTAGAGCCGCGTCTTTATGGAGAGAATACTACAAGCGTATCCGATCTCAGCGTTTGCAGATAAGAACAGCTCTCAGGTAAACAATAATCCTCCTTAGACACGTAAGTTATTGTTGTCGAGCGTCGCGTACACTGTTAATCCACACGTGAGTCTGAGCTCTCACAGAGAGAAAAAGAAAACGAAACTTAACGGCAGCAAACTATAAAAGCAACACTTGATGAACAACTTAATGAAGTTGATAGAGCGCGCTGATTGGTTTGAACCAAGCCTTACTCCTGCATTAATGCAACACACTGTAAGACGTAATAAGACTCACTCTGGCACAGACGTCCAGTCTGCACGCTGGAATACGAGCTATTATGTCATGACCGTGACGCAGCTTCAAAAATTCGTTTCAAACAGGAAGTACGAATTTGCTTGAAATAACGCAAAAACAACCAATTTACACTTTTTAGTGAAATATAGGTGTCTTAATAGTGTTTTTAGCAGTGTGGGACACATATACGACTGTCAACAGCTCAAAAAATGTGTTTTGGTGTTTTGTGACCCTTTAAGGCTGATTCATATCGAGAGCACATTGTTCAGCGTATCGTTTGAGCGGTCCCATACCCACACACCTCTCAAAAATGTAACTACAAGTTGTCCCTCCTCTAAATGACCAAGTTTTAGCTTCTTGTAACGTTACATAAAGGTAGCATTCAGAAAAAAAAAAAAAAACGTGAAAAAATTTGGAAGTGTTTTTACAGAGCAACAAACAGCACACTAAGGTATATCAATGCACGTCTACGATCAAGGCAAGCACCGTGGGTCACGGCGAACACTCGATGCAGTGTCTAAGGTTGATTTATTCTTTTGTGGCCACTTTGCAGCTACATGATCTGATCAAGTAAGTTGATTGAGTTCATTCTTACACCTTACTTTGCACAAAACTGACGATCTGACTGCGCCAGAGATGCCTTGAGACGACATATTTTCCATTTGCGGTCAAATTGTTATTTACAAATATTTGTTTACATAAGATGCAAGATATGCACTGTTTAAAATATTGTTTACAGGATATGCAAGAGTTATTTTATTGAAAAGAGATGCTGCTTATTTTCTACTTTTAATATGAAAAGCACTGAAAATTACTCATTTTGTTTCCAAAAGAGCAAATTATTACTATTGTTTTTCCCTTTTTTATAAGAAAAAAGTGACTGTTGGTTTTAGGCGATGTGTGCTTTAATTTCAGTTGTTCAACATTGATGTTCATTAAATTATCACAGATACACTGTAAAAAATTTCCCTGTAAAAAAACGGTAATCTACTGGCAGCTGTGGTTGCCATTATCATACTGTAAAAATATGGTGCCCTACCGTTTTTTAAATTACCAGCATGATACTGTTTTTGTTAGCAACAGTATTCTACTGTTGTGGAACTGTAAAAGTACAGTGCCCTACTGTTTTAAATTAACAGCATGATACTGTTTTTTTAGCCACAGTAATCTACTGTTATGGAACTGTAAAAATACAGTGCCCTGCCATTTTAAATGAACAGCATGATACTGTTTTGTAAGATACAGCATACCACTGTTATTCTAATGTAAAAATACAGTGCCCTACCTTTTTTACATTTTATCTACAGCATGCATCTGTTATTTAGAAGCATAAAGCTGTTAAATTACAATCCATATTTAACCATATTATTTCAGATTAAAATGATTCAAAAAGAGAAATAAATCCAAGTTATATTTCACATTTTTATTTTCAAACAACACAAAATAAAATCTGCATTGTGTTTGTGAAAATATTAAGCCAAAGAACAGGCAAAAATTGTAAGTTCTCCAGAAATGTTAAGATTGTTTTCAGCCTTGTACAACAAGAAGCAACTTACCGAATGTCATAGAAAAAATTAATTAATAGCCACTTTACAATTTAGTCTTGGATATAAAATATAAAAATATATAGCCCCAAAATGAGCTTCAGCAAATAAAGAAAAAAAGGCCTCTGTGTTGCAAAAGTAGGGGGGTGCAAGCTAGCTGCATTTTAAATAAAGTCCCATTCAAAGTCCATTAGTTTCTTTAAAAGGTTTGAAACCTTGGGGTTTACAGTCATGGTCTTCTTCTGAACTGTCTTGCCAGTTTTTTTTGATGTCACATTTCCTCTCACAGCCTTGGTTCCCCTCTCTGGATTTATGCCAGCAAAGCATCTGAATAATAAGAATAAAAGATTTTCTGTGAACAAGGTATTTAAAACTGTATGACTTACAAAAATAAATAAACTATCTGCAAAAGTGATTCTCTGTTCTGAAAGAAAATTTTAGTGAAAAAGCACATGCATTTTTGCAGCACTAAAATGGTTTTCCCTGAAAAAAGGTTATTATTATATGATGAAGATTAAAGACATGAAAAGGGCATTCAAATGTTAAAATGTTTGATTTTTTTAACAACACCAGTGACGTGTGTGTACATAGTTAAAGTCCCTATTTGCTATTATATATGTACAGTTGAAGTCAGAATTATCAGCCCCTTTTTTTGAATTATTTATTTTCATTATTTTCCTAATGATGTTTAACAGAGCAAGGAAATGCTCACAGTATCTGATAATATTTTTTTTTTCAGGAAAAAGTCTTGTTTTATTTTGACTAGAATAAAAATAGTTTTATTTTTTTTAAATATTGATTTTAAGGTCAAAATTACTAGCCCCTTTAAGCTATATAATGTTAAGATAGTCTACAGAACAAACCATTGCTATATAATGACTTGCCTGATTACCCTAATCAGCCTAGTTAACCCAATTAACCCAGTTAAGCTTTTAAATGTCACTTTAAGCTGTATAGAAGTGTCTTGAAGTATATCTCGTCAAATATTATTTAATGCCATCATCACAAAGAGAAAATAAATCAGTTATTAGAGATGAGTTATTACAATATTGAGTTATTACATATAACTATTATGTTTAGAAATGTGTTGAAGAAATTCTCTCCGTTAAACAGAAATAGGGGAAAAAAATAAACAGGGGGCAAATAATTCAGACTTCAACTGTATATAATATAATATTTTTTTTTTCCCCAATTTCTGTTTAACAAAGAGAAGATTTGTTCAACATTTCTGAACATACTAGTTTTGATAACTAATTTGTAAAAACTAATAACTGATTTCTTTTATCTTTTCCATGATGACAGCAGATAATAATTGCCTATATTTTCTTAAAATACTAGTGTTTAGCTTAAGGTGACATATAAAGGCTTAGGTTAATTAGGTTGATTAAAGTCATTGTATAATGATGGTTTGTTCTGTAAACAATAAAAAATATGTATTGCTATAGAGGACTAATAATATTGACCTTATTATGTTTTTAAAAAAATAAAAACTACTTTTATTCTAGCTAAAAATCAGAAAAAAATTCTCCAGAAGAAATAATATTATCAGAAATTCTGTGAAATATTCTTTGCTCTGTTAAACATAAATATGTAAATATTGAAAAAAGAAAAAAAAAATCAAGGAGGCTAATAATTGACCACGCACGCACGCACGCACGCACGCACGCACGCACGCACGCACGCACACACACACACACATAAATGAACAGCCCCTTTAAAAAATGTATATTTGTATAAATTCCTCAGTGAATATAGACAAATATATATTGGTGCATTTAAACAAAACAGTTTTATTAAACAGAGTAATATTTTTTTCCTGTTTATTATTAAAGTTGTATTTTTTTTTCATCAAAATATTCAAAATATTCACTGGTGTGTACTAAGTTTATTAGCTCCAATTTTGGCTTTGACTAATCTAATGTTTATGCACAAATATATAATTGTAAAGCATTCTATTCAAAATATTAATCTGAAGGACAGATTTTTTAGAGGTCATGTTTAAAAAGGCTATTCTGCTCACAAAGGCTGCATTTATTTGATCAAAAAATAAGTAAAAATGTTGAATTTTAAAGTGTTACTACAAGGGATGTAACAGTATCAGAATTTCACTGTACGATAATACCTCGGTATGAATGGCATACTTATTGAATAATTTACAGGAAAAACAAAACTAATGAAAAGACTCGAAAAAAGTGCCAAAAGTGTTTATTTACCTTAGCACTGAACATATCAATGACATACAAATTAGCCATCTATCTGTAAGTTTCGAAACAGGAACTTCAATTTTTCAATTTTAATAACAAAAAACTATTAAACTATATATATATTAAAAAAAAGTTTCAATTTAGTATTGTTGAAAACTCATCACATTCAACATTTAATCACTCACTCACTTAGATAGAGATGGGTTTTTTAAGGAAAATGATCATATTACTATAATCTGGTAAAAGCTGGGATCTCTGGGCATGTCCCCTGCAACAGAAAAAAAACCCTCTCATTTGGGACTGAGGTTTCTGGGACAGAGAGATGTGATTTAGCCGAGGTTGACAGCAGTGGGTAACGCTGTGCATTGTCTTTCCCCCACTTGAGAGGACAAGCCATGAGTGAGATAGAGGTCTCTTTGCGGTACAAGTCAATGTCTGCATCAATCTAACAAGTGTGCTGTGTTCTGCAGTCCCCATGACTGTTTTGAGTCGTATTCCCCGACTTATATTTCACAACAGTCTGGCAGTGCCTGCATACTGTTTTTTTCTTTGTCTGTCACCTTTTCTCCTTTCTTGTATCTTTTTAGAAAGAAACCGAAATGCTTCCACACATCCGATTTAAAATCCGCTTTAGGTTTGATCATTTCCAGCTCTTTTTCTTCCCCGCTACTAGCAACACACTCCATTTCCGCATTACTGGATCTGTAGCGACAACAGACCGCAAAGGATGATGGCCACGCCTGGGCTGATGGGAATTGTAGTTCCCGCTACCTCCCGTTCGCTTCATTCGCCTAAGCAAACTTTTCTCAGAAATATAGTTTTATTGAGTCATGCGCCTATGGTAATATTGAACAAAAATTTTCTATTGCGGTATGACGGTATTTACAACTTTGTTACATCCCTAGTTACTACACAATTTAAATAATTCAAATTTTTCAATTTTTATTTTTTTTCTTATTGAACTTAGTTTCACATTTAATTTAGTGTCACATGATCCTTAAGAAATCATTATATTATTGGTACAAAACCACTAATATTTATTCTTATAATGATCAGTGCTAAAAAAAAAAGCTTCAAAGTATTTTGGAAACTGATACATTCTTTTACGATTGTTTGATAAAAAAAAAAAAAAGTAAATTTTTTTTTTTTTAAATCTTTTTTGCATTATAAAAAATTAATTTACTTTTATTCATTCCTTCATTCATTTTCTTTTTGGCTTTTTCCCTTTATTAATCTGGGGTCGCCACAGCGGAATGAACCGCCAACTTGTCCATCATATGCAGCGGATGCCCTTCCAGCTGCAACCCATCACTGGGAAACACCCATACACTCTCATTCACACTCATACACTACAGACAATTTTAGCTTACCCAATTCACCTGTATGTCTTTGGACTGTGGGGAAAACCAGAGCACCCAGAGGAAGCCCACGCGAACACAAGGAGAACATGCAAACTCCACACGGAAATGCTGACCCAGTCGAGGCTTGAACCAGCAACCTTCTTGATGTGAGGTGACAGCACAACCTACTGAGCCACCGCGTTGTCTAATTTACTTTCATGCTTGAACAATTTAGTTTGATGAGTAAAAGTAATTAATTTTCAATGGTACTTTGAAATAGTATTGTATAATGTGTACTGACGTGGTGGCGCAGTAGGTAGTGCTGTCACCTCACAGCAAGAAGGTCACTGGTTCGAGACTTGGCTAGGTCAGTTGACGTTTCTGTGCGGAGTTTGCATGTTCTCCCCGTGTTCGCGTGGGTTTCTTCCTGGTGCTCTGGTTTCCCCAACAAGTCTAAAGATGTGGTACAGGTGAATTGGGTAGGCTATATTGTTCGTAGTGTATGTGTGTGAATGGGTGTGTATGGATGTTTCCCAGAGATGGGTTGCAGCTGGAAGGGCATCCACTGCATAAAACATGTGCTGGATGAGTTGGCGGTTTATTAAGCTGTGGCAACCCTGGAATAATAAAGGGACTAAGCCGAAAAGAAAATGAATGAATAATGTGTATTGTATTGTTTCACAAAGTTATGACAACAACAATAAATGTTTATTCTTAGCAGATGGTTATATTAAGCACCATGAGAATTATGTGACACTGAGGGCTAGTATTTTTAATGATGATCAAAATTTAACTTTAAAATACAAGAATCACATTTTAAACTAAATACAATAAAATACCAGTACATGATTTAATTAGTTTATGATAAATTTATACTATTTAACTGACATTTCATTATATCACAGTTTTTGCTGTATTTGTCCTTGTTTCTATTACAGTATTGTTTAGCCTTTGTGAGCACAAGAAGCTTATTATACGACATATATATATATATATATATATATATATATATATATATATATATATATATATATACATATATATATATATATATATATATATATATATATATATATATATATATATACATATATATATATATACATACACATATATATATATATATATATATATATATATATATATATATATATATATATATATATATATATATATATATATATATATTTCTGATTCCAAACTTTTCACTTGTAGTGTATACACACAAACACACATGTGACAAGTTGGACATAACAATATTCTATTCCATGAAGTCCTCATGCTAAATTAAACACAAAATATGTAAGTGCAAACATATTACCTTTGAAGGAATTCCAGTGTGCATGCTCACCCTCACAGATTACTCTGCCTTCCATGCTGATCATCCATTGTTTTATCCACTGGCCCAAAGTATCATCTGAACCTTTAATAAATTGGTTGATTAAAGTATTATTTAGGAATTATTCTGGAGATTAATTCTGTGATTTATCATTTGTTTTGAAAGGCTTGGTGTAGAAAGGGCCATGATAAAATTATGCAAGACGTGATAAAGCCATACAATATCATTTTTCAAAATTAAAATAAATATTGAAATAACTATAATAAGCAACTACATGAAATCAAACCAGGTAATCTGAGATTCAAAGATAATGAAAAGTGACAAAATGTCTTAAGCATGTGTTAAAACATTGACAATAGTATGTCAATTGTAATACTAAAGGATAACTAGGCTTCTAAAAGGCAAGTTTATTTCTTTGGGTATCAGATCAAAACAAATACATACATTTCTAACTAAATGAGACTTTGCTTTAATGAATTAAAAATGAATGAATCTATTTCGTCAAATACAAACCAGCAAAGTCTATAGCGGGACACAAATTTGATTTTTTTCCCTATCTTATTCAAAAAATACTTACCAGGCAGAATCAAATGAGGAGTCACAGGCAGGTTACCCATCTTTTCAAGATTAGCAGTGGTGGCAGACATCTATTGGTCAAAAATGAATTGTAAAGAATTTTCATTATAATAGCAGTTACTCCTTACTCACAAAAAAGATTAAAAGCTCTGCCACTTTAGGTAACGTTACCAAGCATAAAATCTGATCGTAACTCTAGTCAATTTCTATATAAACCAACTGCAATAACGTAAAAATAACAAAGGTCTCACTCGATCTTAAAATGTTATTTTTAGAAGCACCGGAGTTGCAAATGAAAAGGTGTATCTGTAATAAAATGGACCAAATATGCAAGTTACACATGTAACCACATGAAAAAAAAAAGATTCTGTACAATCTTCACTCAAAGTTCATGTAAAATGTAGGTTTAACATTCTTACCTGTGTGTGATGTGAAAATGAGTCCTCCAGCTATCGTTAGCTTGCTAAATTAGGCTAAAGTTACTCCCTTTCTCTTCTCAAGACATTCACACGGTCGGATCCTGCAATTAAATAAACAGGTGCTTTGGTTATGTGTTGATTGGATGTTTATGGCATGATATTTAAATTTAATAAGTAATTTAAAGATAGTACGTTTACAGATATAGCTTCTTACCTCGTCGAAAATATCCAAATTATCCAATTATCCTTTCTTGTTAAGTACCTTGGAGTTTCAAACAGAGGCACGCAATTCAAATCTGTCATAAAATGCAGGGCAATGTACCAGTTCATGTAACCGCAAATTATAACGTTCAACATTTGCACTGTTCCTAAAAGTTCAAGTAAAATATCCATCCAGGCTCCAGGAGATGTGAGGACTAACGTTACCGAGTCCTTATGCTAATCTTGCTTTTTAAATTCACACAGTCAAATCATTGTTGCAGTTGTGTGTTTATTGGATGTTTACATGTGATATTAAAAACTAACAGGTACTTTACAGATAGTTAGTCACATATGGAGCTGCAAACTTACCTCATGTAGATAATCCAAAATGGCGTCTTGTGTACACAGAAAAAAATATGGTATAAAACCGTTAAATTACAGTGCCCTTACTGTTGTTGCTTAACCACTCAAACTGAAGTGAGCAAGTCTTCCCATGATGCATTGTAAAAAACGGCAACTTGCTGTTTTTATATTAAAACAGTATTTTGCTGTTTATTTTCACCGTAAATTTACAGGAATTTTTTACAGTGTAGTAGATGTGGACAGTAGTTGTGTTTATTTTTAAATCAAGTAATGCACCCTACATTTAAAGATCTCTGACTTGTAATATGTGAGCATACTGTATTTACTGTACAAAACTTGTCAGTGAAGTATGAAGGCAAAAAATATTCATTCATTTTCTTGTCGGCTTAGTCCCTTTACTATTAATCTGGAGTCGCCACAGTGGAATGAACCGCCAACTTATCCAGCACGTTTTTACACAGCGGATGCCCTTCCAGCCGCAACCCATCTCTGGGAAACATCCACACACACACACACACACACACAATATATATATAAAAATATATATATATTTTTTTTATAAACAAAAATAATCATTCATTATTCGTAATTGAGTTAAAATGTTCAATTAATCGAGATTTTGATTTTATGCCAAATCGCTTAACCCTACCTCATACCTATCTATTTATGAACCGCTCATGCTCACCTGAAAAACAAAGTCCGCTCAAATATGGCATTGAAAAGACATTTCTATGTAGTTATTATTTCTGCTGTTTGCAACAGCACTTCTGTGCTGGCATGGCAACGCTTGTAAAATGACACCATGATTCATTCACTGTCAATAAATTGTGGTTATTTTATTGGCTTTATAAGTTTTTGAAGTCTTGCAAAATTGTTTATTAATAAGTAAAATAATAAATTATTTTCATTTCGTTGCATCCTTATTTGTGTTGTTAGTTTTATTAGACTGCTCAGAGCAGAATTAGCAGAGAAGCCTAAAATGTATTAGAATTAGAATAATTAGAATTAAAAAGAATTAGAATTTAGTATTCGTATCTGAGAAATTCATCATGTGCACAAACCCTGCTGTCTGATGTGTATTAATTAATCCATTACGAAAACTGCAAAACATTTCAGAGTCGGTTCATATTTTGCCTTTCGCTTGTACGGTGCCTCTGAACTGTCAACACACCGGATGTCAGATACGAAAAACGCTAAAAGTCGAACTCGATTTAATGTTTTTGTCATGAAAGATTTGGAGGTAGTGTGTCAATACAATTGACACAACCACAGGTCAAATATATTTTTTAATGTGCGAAAATTACGGAAGTAAATTTCGGATTTAAGGTACAATAACCATTACTCTGCTTTATACTATCATGATAGTTTAGCTAGTCCATCAACATGATTTCTGCAACAGTCCCATAGATTGATGAAGACCATAACTCTCATAATTCCATGCATGCCAATATGTCTTTGTTTGTTGTGAATACACACCCTCTACTGGAGAAAATTACATACTGTGGCTTTACAGACCTTTTTCATGGCTGCTGCATGGAGGGCGCCATAGCGACCAGCGTCTTCCGGTAGAATGCTAAAAACTTCCGTGTACAGCGTGTACAACTGGTAATTTGCGCTCCGAAAATGGGTTTCAATAATGTTTTTAATGGATAACAGAGTGTTTTAGTCACACACAACATACAAATGTGTCTGTTAAAAGCCGTTATAATCTGTCTCATGTGGTTCAAGCGCGTCAGAAATACGAGAAAAACGTTCTCCTAGTTTACGTGTCTGCCATCATAAATACAGTGTGTGTGTGCGTTCCCGGCCTGTCAGCTGTTAGCTCAGCGGCTCTTTAACACACACACACACACACACACACACACACACACACGCACACATACACACAGAGAGAGAGAGAGAGAGAGAGAGCAAAACAGAGTACTAGCATGAAACTTATGCAAGGGTATGAAAGTCGTGCAATTTACAAAAACGACCAATAAAAGTCTGTTATTGATCCTCTGCTGGCTGATTTGCTGTTCATTCTAATCGCGAGCCGTTAGTGTTTTATTTCGTGTGTTGTTTTCACCACGGTTTGTGTTTTTCTGTCATTTCGAAATGACACTAGCCTATATTTTCACTTTATCACAGTTATTAAATCAGTGTGTCAGTGGCACAGTACAGGCTACGTGTGTGTGTCAAACATTTTGCTGAATTACATTTGTTTGGGCTGGTTATATATTTGAAATAAAGAGAAAATGTTGACTTTAGCGATGACGAGGCTTCATTTAAACTGCAGAAGATGCCGCCTGACAAAGAGGGGAAAATGCCTCACAGCAGCTGTTTTCCATCCTATTAGATCGCATTTCTTTAAGTGATCAGTTCAGTAGATGCTGCTGATGGACAACAGTATTAGTTCAAAGAGGATAAAAGCAGGTAAAATAAATTAAAACTATCGTTTCAAAGCTGTCCAAATGTGACTGTTCACACACATCAGCTGCCGACCGGAAGTTCTTCGCATTCTCCTTGCGCATACACGCAAAGCATAATGGGTAATTTTGCGTTCCAAGAAAAAAGTCTATATAATGGATATTGGTGTAAAACACGCAAGTTGCTGAATTGGTGCCTGAACTGATTTTTAGCATGCTAGTATGTGTGTAGTTTAATATTTAATAGTGTCAAGCTTATTTCAGACCTCTCACTCTTAACATTAGAAATATTAATATTAATGCTCGCCTTATTGAACATCCCTTTTGATGTCCATTTCTGCTGATGCAACTTTCATTTCAGCTGGAGAGGAATTGGGAATAGAGGAAGAGGAAGGGAAATGAAAGTTTTTTTTCTCCTTGGCTGAGGAAACCAGTGTCTGATATTTGATTAAAATACAGAACGAGGTTCTCCTTTTTATTGTATTTTTGTCTGGTCTTTGCACTCTTGGCTTCAAAGCAAATTTCACTCCTAGAAAATTGGTTACCTTGTCATCAGGAAATGTCAGTGCTGCATAAAATATGTTTCCACTGATAATAGGGAATCCATAATTTCCTGCTTTCATCCGTATTTGCTGCTACTCAGAGCATGCAGGGCGCCAGATTGGGGGAAAAGAAATCTTCCATTTGCAAAACTAGTTAAATATTGGCTCGTGGTAAATTTGCTCTGCCTTTACCACCCAGAGGCAGTGTGTGAGGATTAGATGGAGAGTTGTAATTCCAATGAAACTTTCTGGACCTGATCGCAGGTCAGTGTGAAGTTCTTCTTTTGGAAAGCATCCGGTTTCATGTTAAAAAGGCATGCTGGATCTTGTCTGCTCATGTGGGGAAAAAGGACCCATTTCTACACTTTGCAGGTTTACTTTTTCCCCAAGCGTCCTGTTATAACATACAAAGAGAGCTGTTAAAATCTGTAAGGACTTCAACCATCCTGACAATTATCTATTCACTTTGCTTCCATCTAGAAAACGTTTTCGTAGCTTGATGGCAAAAACTGAGAGACTTAGGAGGAGTTTCTTTCCCCAGGCCATCAGGCTACTAAATTCTAACCCGGTGTTACACATTACGTGATTTTTTCGTATTTATCATTGTAGTAGTCATATTCATAAGTACATCATATTGCTGCTATTCTTATTACCTTGTATAATTTTTTGCACATCTTTTTTTTTTGCACACTTTTTTTTTTCTTCTTTTTGCTTAATATTTAATTTTTGTTTATCTATACTTGCGCTATCTCTGGAGCGGACCTGTCCTACATTTCACTGCTGGTCATACTTTGTATAACTATGTATGTGACAAATAAAACTTGACTTGACTTGACTTGACTATAACATTAGTCAAGGTTTCTTGCACTAAAGCAGAGGATTTTTACTCTGCACATTTAATTAAACTCTTTTTTTTTTCCCCTCTTGCTGTTGTGTTTGAAATTGACATGACTCTTTATCATAGTTAAATAATTTTGATAAGCAGCATCACTGCTAATTAGGGGTGTTGATCCATGATCCGTGCTCATCACAACCCATGATTCAAAACTCATGTGACCCACGGAATAAAAACTTTTTTTTAGCTTGTAGGTTAATCCGACATTTATAACAAGTGACCCTTCGCTAAGCCACACCCAAAAACCGCCACCCACCAATCGTGACTTAGCAAGTGTAGCTACGTGCAGGGGCTCTGCCAAGCTTTCGAGCGAGTGCATATATATATTGTGCAAATTTGATACCCGGCGAAGAGCTTGGATTGTGAGATGAGACTCTGATTGGTTTAATACATGTTATGCTCAAAACACACCCAGAACTCATTAAGAGAATAAGCACAACCATGTTAGACCATGCGCCAAGGCGCAAATCGTATCGTCTTTAAAATAGCAAAAGTGTATTTGGACTCGCCCTTAATGCTTTCTCGCCATCCACTTTAGACTTTGCGCTTAGAAAATAGAGCCCATAAAATTAGTAAGATTTGATTGGATAAAGATTTGAAAAACAGTAATATTACACAGGGCTCGAAATTAACCTTTTTGCTTGGTAGCACCGGTGCTCCTAACTTTAAAAACTTAGGCGCATCAGCCAAAATTTAGTCGTACCCACCAATTATAAGCACCGTTACTACAAGTTTTATACAAACATTTTTATTGCATTCGAAATCAACACTAATCAAACTAACAAGCAAAAAAAAAAAGAATACATATATGCAAGCATGAGGAAAATATGTCTCAAGGAAATCCCGTTATCACAAGAAAATAGATTTTTGTAACCTGAGTGACCAAAAGGTACACGGAGCACTCGCCGGCCCTGCACGCACTGCTTGAATGAATCTTAACGATATAACTGTGCTGTTCTTACAAGTGCTGTCTGATATTGTACTGATGCTTTTGACATATGCTGTACCTTATTATATGCATACATGTTAATAGCAATACCGGTCTTTTTATGAGTAACGATATTAATTCACGCTGTGCAAGCCCGTTTGCGATGGTGTACGTGGTGTTAAATTTTACATATAGCTGCCCCTTGCACGGCGGACAGCATCTGGCGATTATATTAAGGATTAAACTGAAGTTCTTGTGCTAAATGTGGCAAACAGTTACCTGAAAACTCCATCCCACAGACTTTTCATAGCGGACTTGAAGCCAATGGAAGTCTTTTATCCACTCTTGGAAAAGTGTAGATGGTGGATTAACATTCAGCACATGATTACTAGTAAGATGTGTCATTATTTGTAACTTTAGATGCCATGGTTTCTAAAACAAAATATGTCAGTGTTATTTTCTCTCATCTTCAGCGCTTAACAATTTTTTGCGGTAGTAGCTCTCTGTCATCCCAAGCAAGAAGGCACTGACTGAGTGATTGACAGCTGATATTAACCAATCATTTGTGCGCGAAGGCGGGGCAAGCATTACGGACTTGGCTTTGTTCACTGCAGCAAGTTGAATTATTTAAAATAAAGTTTAACAATTCAGCTATTTCTTTAAAGGTTTTGACTGTCAGTTTCAGAATGAATGCATTAAAATGTTGAACTATTAAATATTTCAGGATGATAAGTTTGATTAAAGTCTTTAACATAATGTTTCATGATTTTTTTGCTTATGAAAATCATTTCTGTTTAAATAAGCCAATTCTGAACTTTTAAAAGAGGTGAAATAAACCAGCCGTCTTTTCTGTTGCATAACATGAACAGATTTTAACCTCTGTGTTTCAGAATTTGCATGTTTTTAGTACATGTTATTATATTGAAGCATCTGTTTTTATTTTCCAAAAAACTAACCACAGAGTCAAGAGATCAGAAAAATATCAATCTGTAAACGTTTTTTATATTTTAAATCAGGAAAACAAACATGCGTTATGCATGTGACCCAAAAAGTCTGCGAGTTTACAGTATACAACATAGTTTGTAAAAATGATTAATGTAAATTAATGTGAATTAAACTGCACAAACCCAAATAAATGAAGCTAATCTGAAGGATAAGAGTTGTTCACTATAGAGCAAACATGATTGATTTCATTTTCATTCATTCATTCATTCATTTTCTTGTCTGCTTAGTCCCTTTATTAATCCGGGGTCGCCACAGCGGAATGAACCAACAACTTATCCAGCAAGTTTTTTTACGCAGCGGATGCCCTTCCAGCCGCAACCCATCTCTGGGAAACATCCACACACACACATTCACACACACACACACACACACACTCATACACTACGAACAATTTAGCCTACGCATGTCTTTGGACTGTGGGGGAAACCGGAGCACCCGGAGGAAACCCATGCGAAAGGAAGGGAGAACATGCAAACTCCACACAGAAACGCCAACTGAGCCGAGGTTCGAACCAGCGACCTTCTTGCTGTGAGGCGACAGCACTACCTACTGCGCCACTGCCTCGCCCTGATTTTATTTTATTTAAATTTTTAGCATTTATGAGGGAAAAGTTTGGTCATGGATGTGACGTCTCTGCGTTATGGATGTGACAGATGTGAAATTGTCACTTATTCGACTTTAGTAAATCCAATAAATTGGTTTGAACACATTGAGAGAGACACTTTTGAGCATTTTTACAGCACTGTCAAATACAAGCCTACACAAAATGTTTAGAAAGGGTTTTTTTGGTGAAAACTTTTTTTTTTTCATGGCAAGGTTGACATTGCATGAAATTGCTCGTAACTAAACAACTCATAGCACCTTTTCAATTTAATAGTAGGAAAAAAGCTGTCCGTTTACTACCATTCTTCAAAATTTCTTCTTCATTCAGCTGAAAATCAAAGTCTGGTAGTTTTTAACCAACTTGAGGCTGAATAAATCGTGACAGAAATATTAATTTCCGGGGCGAACTATCCTTTTAATCAGTAAAAGGTCACAAAGAATTATTATCCACTTCAGGTGTTTGGAGTTAAGTGCTTTACGAGCCCCAATTTGTCCCTTAGCATCAGCGTCTGTCTCTCATCACTTTAACATTTCTCTGGAGATCTGGAGTAATTAATCTGAGGAGAGGAGAGTGCCCTTCTCGCTTGCGCCATTCAGGTCTGCTCAGCTGTAAGTGGAGATCTCATTTGTGCTGGATCTAAATTTGTGAGACACTACAAAATAGTACATCTGAAAAGTTCTGTATGTAGATTTTTTTCTGCTTTTTTTTTTGGTAATATAGAAAATTCCAAGCATATAATAATAATAATTATTATTATTCCTTACATTTATATAGTGCTTTTCTGGGCACTCAAAGCTCTTTACACACATTGGGGGAAATCTCATCCACCACCAGTGTGCAGCATCCACCTGGATGACGCGACGGCAGCCTTTTTGCGCCAGACCGCACACCACACACCAGCTGATTGGTAGAGAGGAGACGGTGATGAAGCCAATTGAATATGGGGATGGTTAGGAGGCCATGATGGGCAGAGGCCAGTGGGCAGTGGCCAGGATGCCAGGGTTAAACCCCTACTCTTTTTCGAAGGACATCCTGGGATTTTTAACGACCACAGAGAGTCTGGACCTCAGTTTAGCGCCTCATCTGAAAAACGGCGCTTACTGTGCAGTATAGAGTCCCCGTCTATACTGGGGCATAAGGACCCACACAGACCACAGGTTGAGCGCCTCCTGCTGGCCTCACTAACACCACTTCTGGCAGCAATCTAGCTTTGCCATGTGGTCTCCCATCCTGGTACTGACCGGGCGCAGCCCTGCTGAGCTTCAGTGGGCGACCATGTGAGAGTTGCAGAGAGCTAGCTGCCGGCTGAACCGTATTGTTTATAGTGTACCATGAAGTTGATGAGTGAGCAATTCCATGCAAGTGTCAACCTTGCCATGAAAAAAATCAAGTTTCAAAAAGTCTCTGTCAATATTTTCAAACTATTTTATTTGATTAACCAGAGTCACACAAGTGGCAATTTCGCATCTGTAACCTCCATAACGCAGAGGCGTCGCATACATGACCAAACTTTTCCCTCATAAATTCCAAAATGTAAAATAAAATAAAATGAATCATGTTTATTCTATAGTTAGCCGACTCTCATACCTTTAACATTATTTATTTTGGGTTGTGCAGTTTAATACACAGAATTTCTACAAAGTATGTTGTTCACTGTAAACTCGCAGACTTTTTAGTCACATCCATAACGCATGTTTATTTTCCTCATTTCAAATAGAAACAAATGTTTACAGATTGATATTTGTCTGCTCTCATAACTCTTTTTGGAAAATATAAACAAATTATATTATATTGTAGAACGTGTATAAGTTAATATACACTACCTGACAGAAGTCTTGTCATAGATCCCAGTTGTAAGAGCAACAAATAATAACTTGACTTCTAGTTGATCATTTGGAAAAGTGGCAGAAGGGGGATTTTTCCATGAATCATTTGTTGAGCTGCATCCCAATCATCACAAATACTGCAGAAAACCTACTGGAACCAGCATGGAGCCAGGATTCACATGGAAATCAGTCAAGTTTGGTGAAGGAAATATCATGGTTTGGGGTTACATTCAGCATGGGGGCGTTGAGAGATGTGCAGAGTGGATGGCAACATCAACAGCCTGAGGCATCAAGACATTTGTGCTGCCCATTACATTACAAACCACAGGAGAGGCAAATTCTCCAGCAGGATAGCGCTCCTGCTCGTACTTCAGCCTCCACATCAAAGCTCCTAAAAACAAAGAAGGTCAAGGTGCTTCAGGATTGACCAGCTCAATTACCAGACATGAACATTATTGAGCATGTCTGGGGTAAGATGGAGGAGGAGGCATTGAAGATGAATCCAAAGAATCTTGATGAACTCTTGATGGAGTCCTGCAAGAACACTTTCTTTGCCATTCCAGATGACTTTATTAATCAGTGATTTGAGTCATTGCAGAGATGTATGGATGCAGTCCTCCAAGATCATGATGGAGTCAGACACAATATTCTATATATATAAATTGTTTCCACGGCAGCATGACTTTATATTCTATACTGGACATTATTTCTGTTTGGTGACAAGACTTCTGTCTAAGCAGAGTCAGACCTTACTGTCCTTATTGAATCATTAATAATCAAAACATGATCATATTTTATTTTGGTAAAATAAGCGTAATCTAGAGGCCTTTGCCTTTTATATAAGCCACTTCGGATACCAAATGATCAACTAGACGTCAAGTTATTATTTGTTGTTCCTAAACCTTGGATGGGGTCAGATCGAGTATACTTTCTATGTTAATTTCTGTTTTAAGTTTTAACTGCAAATGTCACATTCATAACGCTGGAATTGCTCACATAGTCTTGGGTAGCATTTAGTATTAAAGGGTTAGTTCCCCCAAAATGGAAAATTCTGTTATTATTACCCTCACATTGTTCCAATACCCTGAGACCTTTATTCTTTTTCAGAACACAAATTAAGATATTTAGATGAAGTCCATGAGCTCTCTCACCCACCATAGACCGCAATTTTCCTGAGATGATCAAAGTACAGAAAAGGAGCATTGTTTAGACAAGTCAAGTTTATTATCATAAGCCCAATGGGCAATTATTGGTGCAGCATTTAATCTATAAACCTCACACAAGACAAACAAAACAAGTAACAACACACACAAGGTTAAGAAATCTCACAGAAGTCTTACAGCATTGGGAATAAAGTTAATAAAACTATTGTTTTTCATTTTAGGCATGCTATAATGTCGAGCATTTTAAACTCATTAAAATCAAATTATTGAGGCAATAGAGATGTATTTTGAAAGTCTCAGAATCGATGCAGAATCTGTTTGTAATGCATTTCCCCCAAAAATACTTAACCATGTCAAAATCAAAACACGATAAAAAAATCTAATCAAAACACAATTTAAAAATTCACAAATCCAATTCGTAAATTCAAAAATACACAAATCCAATTTGTAAATTCAAAACACGATTAAAAAATACACAAATCCAATGCGTAAATTCAAAACACAATTCATAAATACCCAAATCCAATTCATAAATTTAAAACACAATTCATAAATACACAAATCCAATTTGAAAATCAAAACACGATTAAAAAAATACACAAATCCAATTCGTAAGATCAAAACACGATTCATAAATACACATTCAATGTGTAAATTCAAGACACAATTCAAAAACACACAAATCCAGTTTGTAAATTTAAAACACGATTCATAAATACACAAATCCAATTCGTAATTTAAACAGACAATTAAAAATAACACTACCAATTTGTAAACTCAAAATACGGTTCACAAATACACAAATCCAATTTGTAAAATGTAAATACGATTGATAAAAACACAAATCCAATTCATAAATTCAAACACTATTCATAAATTCAAAACTTAATTAAAAAAATACACAAATCCAGTTCCTAAATTCGAAACAAGATTCATAAATACACATCCAATTCGTAAGTATAAAACGAGATTCATAAATAAACAAATCCAATTTATAAGTTTAAAATGAGATTCATTAATAAACAAATCCAATTCGTAAGTTTAAAACGAGATTCATTAATAAACAAATCCAATTTGTAAGTTCAAAACACAATTTAAAAACAAGCTAATACAATGCCTGAAGTCAAAACACAATTTAAAAATACACAAATCCAATTCGTAAGTTCAAAACACGAATCATAAATACACAAATCCGATTGATTTGTCGAAATTTTTTATGATTTTTAATTATGTCTTGCAATTTTTACTCGAATTGTGTGTTTACAAATTTACGAATTGGATTTTGTAAATGTAAACTTTGCTGTGCATGCATGAATTTGAGACAGTATAATTTGAATGTATGATGAATGTATTTTTTGTGACAGATCTGGCTCCACAGATACTGTTGCCTTAAAAAATGAAACAAAAAACAAACATAGCATAGGAAAGGTATAAAAGAAAATTTTAGGGGTTTTAAAAGCTTGGCTTTTCCAAACCACAGTAAAACATCATCCCAAGCCCACATATGATTATGCATCTCCACTGCAGCACTAGTGGCCATGTCACAATCTGTTCCATTAAAGGCGAAATCATCCCTCTATGTCCTCTCATCCAGACATAATGAAGCTCTCTGAAATCTTGTGTGGCTTTTACTGATGGCTGCATTGGGCACATCTAGCAGTGACGGTCACTAGAGGCGATTCACATGTCTTTTTTTCCCTGTACACATGCCTTATGGAGTGTTTGCTCTGTGGGTTTGTTTTAGAACAGTTGCTAATGCTTGGAGCTAGCTGTCAGCATACCAGATAATGTGTTCAGTGAATAAGACAAGCCTGTGAGGTCATTCTGAGCACTGCCAGTTGGTTTCCAATGTAACAAATGGGTGTGAACTGTTTTTTTGTGTGTGTGTGGGGGGCGTCATGTGCAAAATACATCTCTTGCCAATTGCATATTGTAATTGCTAATTAGAACCGTGATTTGACTAGAGAGTCTCTTAGGCCAAGAACAAATGCAGGCATAAATGCTTGGCAGACGCATTACATATGTACAAATTAATAGTAGATGGATAATTCGCATACAAATTTGCACTATTTTTGCAGATGCAATGGTCAAGGGGAGTATTTTTATGGGAATGAATTAGAGATGTGGCAAAAAAGTCTTTGACATTAATTCTGCATCAATTCTGAGATTTTCAAAGTGCATAAATGATTCTGAGTCTAGTTTTCAACAGCAGATGGCGCTCTTGGCTAGTTTTTAACAGCAGATGGTGCTCTAGGCATTTTTTTTAACAGCAGATGGTGCTCTAGGCTAGTTTTTAACAACAGATGGCGCTCTAGGCTAGTTTTTAACAACAGATGGCGCTCTAGGCTAGTTTTTAACTGCAGATGGCGCTCTAGGCTAGTTTTTAACTGCAGATGGTGCTCTAGACTAGTTTTTAACAGAAAATGGCGCTCTAGGCAAGTTTTTAACATGAGACTGTGCTCTAGGCTAGTGTTTAACCATGCATTCAAATGGCCAATAGTAAGAGCGCTTGATATCAACCCAGTTAGCTTTTATGTCATGAGATTAATGTAACAGCTCACTATGAACACTTGCTTAAATTTGCTTTTTAACTTTTATTTATGTTTATTTTAAAGGGCACCTATAATTAAAGTCATCTTTTGTAAGCTGTTTGGACAGGACTGTGTGTCGGTATAGTGTGTCCACAGCCGTATTGGAGTAATATAGAGACACTAAGTCTCTTTTTTTTTTAAATTTCCTGATGTTAAAATAGGATCCAAATTCCATCCATTTTAAGGCTGACCGCAACGTCACGTAGGAGTGCCGTTTCCCTGCACACCGAATTGTTTGACAGCCGAGTATTAAAGGGCCACGAGACCTTTTGTTTCTGCAGGGTGTTTTCACACCTCCAGTTTGGAGAAAGCCAGGAAAGAGGGCGTGTCCAGATTTGTTTAGGGGGGAGTGTTGGAGGAAGATGCAAAAAATTTTGCATAAAAATGGGAGTTTCGATTTAGGCACGCGCTGGTTTTCACAGATGCAAAACAACACAGACGGGCAGAAAAACAGTGAATGAGTTTACATGGACATCAGTAATCGAATTATTTGCCAAATTATTAAATGGTGGACTTTAACTGCAGTTTGGCTCTTTCATTCAGGAATTTCATTCATGCCCCTCGTGACAAACGAGATGTTTGATTCGAGGAACTGCTGGAAGCGTGTATTTTTAATGCAATGTTCGATACCGCACTGCGAATGAGAGAAAAAAACCCTCCGCATTTTACTGAAACTTAGATGCACTCGGCAGGTAGCTTCAGAAAGCCGTGTGTTATTCCTTTCACGAAATGCGGCGAAAATCCTACACAACGGTAATATTTTGATTGCTGTGTTTACATGTTTACACTCTGAGAGCAGCATTTACCGCAGATCTTTCAGTCCATAATATTGTAGTGATATTAATGTACTGTAAACTTTAGTAACTTAGAAATAATTTTGACTTAGGTCTGTCTTTGAACACTGAAAGAGTACTGCTGACGATACGAACTAACTTTGCCATCTGAATAAACAAAGACCACTGATCGCTTGCTTACCAAATCTGTAGAGACAGGACAATCAACACCAACTGGAGCCGCATCTTTTTTAAAAGGAGATGAGCGGCAAATCTGGATTTTACCATTTCCAGATGCAAAAAGTTCTCGGGTAAAAAAAAAATCTTCCTTAGACACGTATTTTTGTTGTGCGTCGCATGCACTGTAATCCACACGTGAGTTCAGCTGCACTCTCATAGCGGGAAAATAATAACAAAATCTTTGTTGCAGCAAATTATAAATGCAGCACTGACAACCCGTGTCTCCAAATTCTTTTTCTCCCACTTGTTTTGGCAACACAATGTGGCGTCTCTCTGCCGTCTGAACACCGTAACAGATAAAAACAGTCTTCAAAGCTATCATGTATGTTAATGAAGTTGCACCAGATACACAATATGGTGTCTAATATAGGGTCTAATGGTTTGACCCTAGGGACGTCACAAAGTGCTTCCAGGTACAGACAGCTTGAATACACACAAAGATCTAACTACCGTGACGCAGCTTCAAAAATTGCTTTCAAACCGGAAGAACGAATTTGCTCTAAATAACGCAAAAACAACCAATTTTTACTTTTAAGTGAAATATATTTTAATAGTGTATAGAAATATGTTTCCTAATAGTGTGTTTTTAGCAGCGTGGGACACAGATATGACTATTAGCAGCTTAAAAAAATGTGTTTTGGTGTTTGTGACCCTTTAACATGTCTTTAAAGTAATGCGTATAATCATATCGACAAGACAGGATGTGTGCAAAGCAACTGTAATTAAAAGATCTGTTCAGCTCTCTGTGATCATCAATCGTCATCAAATGTGATCAAGAGTGAACTTTACAAGTTTAAACATTTTTAAAACGGTGCATGTTTGTAATGAATTACAGCGATTTTACCGTCTTCATCACCACAGCCGCATGTCAGTACAATTATAAAAGACGATGCTTCAATCCCAGTTCATGGACGTTATATCTGGTTTATTTTGTACATTAATATAACGGATATCCACACAACAGTGGTGTCACATTTGCGTGCAAAAAACGGCACACTGTCTGTGGGAACTTTGTAAAGAAATTATGTGTGATTCATTGTTGCAACTCTACAACAAATACATCAAATAATAATCATTGAAAAAGTTCTTACTGTATTATTTCTCACAAACGTTACGTGAGATCTGCTTCCTTGATTCCCATCACTGTGTTGTTTATCTAACACAGTCGAGGTGGAGATTGATGCACACTCTGACAGGCATGTAGGAACGGTGGGCCGGGAGTACTAGCATTAAAGTAACAGGCAAGAAAAGCAGCTACATTGTGTTCAAAGCAGAAAATTCTAATGTTCTGAAAGCTATAATAAATAATCTGATGGGTGCTTTGAGCTGAAACTTTACAGACACACTTTGGAGACAGAAAAGACATTTCTTAAATCTTGAAAAAGTTTGGATTGAAGTATAACTGTTTGTAAAGCCTAGAGCGCCATCTGCTGTTAAAAACTAAGCCCAGAATCAATGCAGAATCAATTTCCTGAATATTGTTTTGCCACAGCTCTAGAATGCATAGATATAAGTGTCTGTGCTCACTTTCTTGTGTGCAGTACTCTGTTTTAAGCTTTCCATCTTTTTTTTTGATAAAGATCGATCCATCTTCAGAATAATAATAAAAACAATCTTTCATATTCATTTTAGATCAAAGCAAATGATCCAGATTTTCTTTACCACCAGTCATATCAGATAACCCAGTAATGTCTTTGAAAAACTTGCTTTTGTGCAAATAACTGACACTTGCTTTCTGTTCTTACAGATTGGCATGCAGCATCTTCAGGAGAGTACAGCGCACTGTGGCCAATTCATGAATCTCAGCTAGAAGAATGACTGGAGGATGACGTCTCAAAGGAAAATGCGGATCAGCCATGCCTTCTTTGCTGATCTCCATCAAGAGCCCTCATTTTATACTGCTGTCTGGGACTCTCCCTCATCTCTTGGATAGTTTCAATTTGAACAAATATTATATAGCACGGAAAACCATATAATTTAAGGACAATATCATTTTGTGACGAGAAAGATGAAATTTCCTTTTATCCAAAGTCCCAGTTAAAACTAAAACACATACATCAAGAACTCCAAAAAGGGGTAAAATTTAAGATGTGTACAGTACAGATGAGGTTGCATTATGGCAGCTGAATCTCCTAAACAGCTGCATTCACGTATTTGGTTCGGAGGAGAGTGATAGTTGTACAATGCAGCGAAACGGAGGCATCGTTGGGAACGGTGGCCAGCCATGGGTACTGAGGCGAGTACGGCTCACCTGGCTCAGTTTCATGCTCTTCTTCATCCTGGTCTTCTTCCCTCTCATTGCACATTACTACCTCACCACAATAGATGAAGCAGGAGGACCAGATAAGCGAATCTTTGGCCCAAGACCTGGAGGAGAGCTGTGTGAAGCGAAGCATGTGCAAGATCTTTGTCGTATACGGGAATCTGTCAGTGAAGAGCTACTTCAGCTTGAGGCAAAGCGTCAAGAGCTTAATGGCGAGATAGCCCGACTTAACCTACGCATCGAGGCCTGCAAACGTAGTATCGACAGTGCCAAACAGGACTTGCTACAACTCAAAAATGTCATCAGCCAGACTGAGCACTCTTACAAGGAACTTATGGCACAAAACCAGCCAAAATTGTCATTGCCGGTTAGGCTTTTACCAGACAAGGATGATCCTGGTTATCCTCCTCCAAAGTCACCCCAAAGCTGTAGATTGCATTCTTGTTTTGATTACGCTAGATGTCCCCTTACATCGGGCTTCCCTGTCTATGTTTATGACACAGGATCATACCCTTGGGGTGAAAAGTTGGACCCTCTTGTCAAACAAGCTTTTGCATCATCCGTCAAAAGCAGTGTATATGTGACCGATAATCCAAACATTGCTTGTCTGTACATAGCTCTTGTTGGGGAAATACAAGAATCACCCTCCTCTCCGCTTGCTTCACCTTCAGACCTTGAAAAACAGCTCAAGGCTTTGCCGTATTGGAGGTCGGATGGTCACAACCACCTGCTTGTACACCTTTCTATAAATTCTCTGACACAGAACTTCCTCTATAATGTGAGCACGGGACGAGCAGCAGTAGCACAGTCTACCTTTTTTGAACGACAGTATAGAGAAGGTTTTGACTTGGTGGTGTCTCCACTAGTCCATGCTCTGTCTGAGCCTAACTTCTTGGAGGTTCCTCCGCAAGTCCCAGTTAAGAGGAAGTACCTCTTTACCTTTCAGGGAGAAAAAGTTGAGTCTTTGAGAAGCAGTTTGCTTGAAGCCCCTCCACAATCCTTTGAGGAGGAAATGGAAGGGGATCCACCAGCAGACTATGATGATCGAATCATTGGCACACTTAAAGCTGTACAGGACAGTCACCTAGACCAGGTTCTTGTGGAGTTTACTTGCAAGAATCAAGCCAAGCCAAGTTTACCAACAGAGTGGGCATTGTGTGGCAAGCGTGAGGATCGTTTAGAGGTACTGAAAGTCTCTACATTTGCCTTGGTAATATCTCCAGGTGATGGACAGCTGGTGGCATCTGCTGGCTGTAGCATGAGACTTTTTGAGGCTTTGGAAGTTGGGGCAATACCTGTGGTACTTGGTGACCACTCAAAGTTACCCTACCATCATCTCATACGCTGGAGTGAAGCAGTCATAATGGTGCCAAAACCCCGCATTACGGAACTACACTTTCTGTTGCGTAGCATCTCAGACAATGATCTTCTTGCTATGCGGCGACAAGGACGGTTTCTTTGGGAAACATATTTCTCCACTTCAGAAAGCATCTTCAATACCATTTTGGCTAGTGTACGTACCAGCATCCAGATCCCAGCAGCACCCATACGTGAAGAACCTGCTCAGGAGATTCCCCACAAAGCTGGAAAGTTGGCCGGGACCGATGCTAACCTGGCCGACAATGGTGACTTAGATCTTGGGCCTGTTGAAGTAGAGCCCCCTTACGCTTCGCCCCGTTTCTTGCGTAACTTCACCTACACTGCTGCTGATGTCTACCGCACATGGAATCGTGCACCTGGCCCTTTCCATCTATTCCCACACACTCCCCTGGACCCTGTACTTCCCTCAGAGGCCAAGTTTTTGGGGTCAGGAACTGGTTTTCGCCCAATCGGTGGAGGTTCTGGTGGATCTGGTAAAGAGTTCCAGGCCGCTCTTGGTGGTAACGTCCCACGGGAGCAGTTCACAGTGGTCATGCTCACTTATGAACGAGAGGAGGTTCTTATGAACTCACTGGAGAGACTAAATGGCCTTCCTTATCTCAACAAAGTGGTAGTGGTGTGGAATTCCCCCAAACCACCATCAGATGATCTCCTTTGGCCAGATATTGGTCTGCCTATTGTGGTAAGCGTACAGTATTTTTTTAAAAATAGTTTTTATGATTTACTCTCTATTTACTCGTCCTCAAATGGTTCCATATTCTGAAGTACGCTGAAAGCATTTCATTTTTGGGTGAACTATCCCTTTAATGCATGGGACTCTAGCGTCACTGTGGCAAGTTTTCCACAGCCAGGCACCACTTGCTGAAGAAAAAAAAGAAATCTTGTTAAGCTTGTTATTAGCTGGAATTCTCAAAGGCTTAAATATGATAGAACCTCCCAAGCATTGCATTCTGCTGTAGATTTGGCCTGCTCTCTCTGCTGTCTTTGAAGCGTAGCTTTCATGTCTCTAGGGCAGCAAGCCAAATTAGTTCTGGTGATATTAAAGGAAACAGTGCTGTATTAGTCCCATAGAAAGGTTATACTTTGAAATGAAAACCCAAATAGAATGCTGAAGTACCCCAAGTTTCTTACAGCTTCTTCTTTGAGAAGTAGCCTGGCACTTGAAAATTGAGTATCTTTAATTATGAAGAGAAAGTTGTGTTAAAACTAGAAGCTTTTTTGGTTTTCAAAGCTAGTCATATGTTTTTATTTGATGTATTTTGAATTCATAAGGCTTTTATGTAATTCGCTGGCCCAGTGAAATCTTTTTGTAATGGCATGTTGTTCACAATATGGCGTGTTGACTCAACAGATGGCCTTTTCTCTGCAGGTGGTACGCACAGGGAAGAACAGCTTAAACAATCGCTTCCTTCCCTGGGATGCAATCGAGACTGAGGCTATTTTGTCTATTGACGATGATGCCCATCTTCGACATGATGAAATCATGTTTGGCTTCAGGTAAGGTGTTTTTTGAAGCAATAATTTAGCATAAATTTGAATGCTAGATTTTTTTTTTTCTTAAAGCAATGATCAGTCAGTCAGTGTATAGGCAAGGCTGTGGCTGAAGGCGGATTCAACCTGGTTGGACTGGACTCTTGAAATTTCTAATTACTTAATCCTAATGATCTGAGTGATCTATTAGGTTTGCATATCTGTAATGTATTGAGCTCTAAGGCCATAAGAGATTTGTAGACAAGTAGTAGTACTTTCAAATCTATTCCAAATGTAACTGGGAGCCAGTGTAAAGACCTGAGGACAGGTCTGATGTGCTCTGATTTTCTGGTTTTGGTGAGAATCCTGGCGGCAGTGTTTTGGATGAGCTGCAACTTTCTGACTGTCTTTTTGGAAAGGCCAATGAGGATGGCGTTACAGTAATCCACCCTGCTGCTGATAAAAGCATGAACAAGTTTCTCCCTGAAAACAAAGCATCTAATTCCTGCAATGTTTTTAAGATGATTGTATGCTGATTTGGTTACTGCTTTGACGTGACTACTGACACTCATCTGACTCCAGAATCACACCAAAATTCTTGACCTTATTTTTTGTTGCTTGACCCCTAGAGCCAAGGTACATACACTGAATATTATCTTAAATTGTAAATTGTACTAAGTCCGTCTGCTCATATGTTTAAAAGCTCATCTTTAATATAGAATAGTGCCTGTGATGCAATGGCTCCAGTATTTTTGCTCCTTTTGCAATGTTATGCTGTTTCATTTCTATCCTTTATATTATCCGAAAAGAATGTGAAACATTTTTAATGAAAACAGCACCTCCCATGATGTCACTGCTTTGGGCTGAAGTATGTTTAGAAATAATAAATTCAGATTTATGGAGCTAGAAAAGCTAAATATTTCTGTTGGACAGATGATCTGTATTTTTCACCTCAGTCGGTACGTTTTAGGAATATCAGGTTTTTTAATTTGCACATTTGTATGCCAATTTAAATGTTTTTGAGCGGTTGTCGTGTGTTCCTTCAGGGTTTATGCATTGGGTCATGTGATGGTGAGAGTTTAAGCCAACAGCTGCAGATTTAGTTTTTAGTTTGTGGAATTGGAAGCATCTGATCTGATAAAACTCATGTCTTTCCCTACTGTGTACCTCAGTGTTTACAGTGCTTGAAGGTTCAGACGTTGGCAAGATGACCTGATGGGGGATTTGATTTTGGTTTAGCTTGGTTTGTTTGTCTGGATCTGTTTGTTTTGAAGTAAAAATAGTCAAGTCAGTAATCTTTATTTGTTGAACACTGATATTGCTCTATAGTACATTTAGAAATGTTGTAGAATTGGTTTTATTATTCTTACGTATCTATTATAATGTAGTAAAATGTAATTGGATCTTGCTGCAAAAGTCAGGTTTACACTTCATAATAATAATTCCTTACATTTATATAAAGCTTTTCTGGGCACTCAAATCACTTTACACATAGGGGGGAATCTCCTCATCCACCACCAGTGTGCAGCATCCACCTGGATGACCAGATGGCAGTCATATTGCGCCAGACGCACCAGCTGATTATTAAAGAGGAGACTTAAGCTGCGCCCCAAATCGCATACTTATGAACTATTCTACGCCATTTTGTAGTATCAATAGTGTAAGTAGTGCGTTCACACTGAAAATTCTAAAAATAATGATGGACACTTCACGCACTCAACGACCACAGGTTTGCTCACGTAGCGGAAGGGGCGGAGCTATCGGACGCACATGTTGAATAACTTCATTTATTTTGGATGGTGAAAGCAAAATTCTCCTACGAGAGTGATTATAGCGCCTCCCGATGGTGAATGCGGTTACACTCACGGCAGGTATTATTTGATAATTCGGTCGTTTATTTCACTGATTTGGCGACGGTCAAACGTCATCAAGGAAACGGTTTGAATTTCCGCTTGGTAAAAAAACATTAGTGTGCCATTTGGGACGACACTGCATACCTATACTATCCTGTTGAGTGTGTAAGTGCATAAGTACATAGTGCATGAGTGCATAGTGTATAGTGTGCCATTTGAGACGCAGCTAGAGTGATGAAGCCAATTATGATATGGGGAGTGTTAGGAGGCCATGATGGGCAGAGGCCAATGGGCAGATTTGGCCAGGATGCCGGGGTTAAACCCCTACTCTTTTTCGAAGGACATCCTGGGATTTGTAACGACCACAGAGAGTCAGGACCTCGATTGTTATAATAATACAACTGCTGTGTTTTTGTCAATACACCCACACGTGAACAATTCAAAATTCAGGTTTACACAAAGTCCAAAATGTTTTAATCTCATCATTCAGCCTATTACAGTCAAGTAACGATACAAGTCACAATACCATAAAAACAAACATCCTGTAAGATTCAAAACTGTACATTATTAGTTAACTACATTAATAACTATGATGGTTGGGTTTAAGGCTGTGGTAGGTGTAGATGTTAACAACTATGTTGGGTTTAGGGTTGTGGTTGGTTTAGACATTAATAACTATGATGATTGGTTTAGGTTTGTGGAAGGTGTGGACGTTATTAACTGGTTGTTGGGTTTAGGGTTGAGAAGGTGTAGATGTCAATAATGATGATGGTTGGGTTTTGGGTTGTGGAAGGTGTAATGTTAAAAACTGTGATGGTTGGGTTTAGGGTTGGGGATCTTGTAGACATTAATAACTGATGGTTAGGTTTAGGGTTGGGGAAGGTGTAGACGTTAATAACGATGAGGGTTAGGGTTGGGGAAGGTGTAGATGGTAATAAATATGATGGTTGGGACTAGGGTTGGGAAAGGTGTAGACGTTAATAACGGTGAAGGTTGGGTTTAGGGTTGGGGAAGGTTAAGACGTTAATAACTGTAATGGTTGGGGAAGGTTTAGACGTTAATAACTTTAATGGTTGGGTTTAGGGTTGGGGAAGGTATAGACTTTAATAACGATCATGGTTGGGTTTTGGGTTGTGGTATGTATAAATGTTAATAAATATGATGGTTGGGTTTAGGGTTGGGGAAGGTATAGATGTTTATAAATGTGATGGTTGGGTTTAGGGTTGGGGAAGGTATAGATGTTTATAAATGTGATGGTTGGGTTAAGATTTGGGGAAGGTGTAGACGTTAATAACTGTGATGGTTGGGACTAGGGTTGGTGAAGGTGTAGACGTTAATAACGATGAGGGTTGGGGAAGGTGTAGACGTTAATAGCGATAAGGGTTGGGGGGTTAGGGTTGGGGAAGGTGTAGATGTTAATAACTATGATGGTTGGGGAAGGTGTAGACGTTAATAGCGATAAGGGTTGGGGGGTTAGGGTTGGGGAAGGTGTAGATGTTAATAACTATGATGGTTGGGGAAGGTGTAGACGTTAATAGCGATAAGGGTTGGGGGGTTAGGGTTGGGGAAGGTGTAGATGTTAATAACTATGATGGTTGGGGAAGGTGTAGACGTTAATAACGAGAAAGGTTGGGGTTTAGGGTTGGGGAAGGTGTAGGAGTTAATAACTGTGATGGTTGGGACTAGGGTTGGGGAAGGTGTAGACATTAATATCGATGAGGGTTGGGTTAGGATTGGCATAAGTGTAGACATTAATATCTGTGATGTTTGGGTCTAGGGTTGGGGAAGGTGTAGATGATAATAACGATGAGGGTTAGGGAAGGTGTAGACAGTAATTGTGATGGTTGGGTTTAGGTTGGGGTAGGTGTAGACGTTAATAACTGTGGTTGGGTTTAGGGTTGGGGAAGGTTA
This sequence comes from Danio rerio, assembly GCF_052040795.2. NCBI lineage: Eukaryota > Metazoa > Chordata > Actinopteri > Cypriniformes > Danionidae > Danio > Danio rerio. The sequence goes on along the minus strand of NC_141040.1, from coordinate 54,094,756 downwards.
AGACGTTAATAACTGTAATGGTTGGGGTTGGGGAAGGTTTAGACGTTAATAACTTTAATGGTTGGGTTTAGGGTTGGGGAAGGTATAGACTTTAATAACGATCATGGTTGGGTTTTGGGTTGTGGTAGGTATAAATGTTTATAAATATGATGGTTGGGTTTAGGGTTGGGGAAGGTATAGATGTTTATAAATGTGATGGTTGGGTTTAGGGTTGGGGAAGGTATAGATGTTTATAAATGTGATGGTTGGGTTAAGATTTGGGGAAGGTGTAGACGTTAATAACTGTGATGGTTGGTACTAGGGTTGGTAAAGGTGTAGACTTTGATAACGATGAGGGTTGGGGAAGGTGTAGACGTTAATAACGATAAAGGTTGGGGTTTAGGTTTGGGGAAGGTGTAGGAGTTAATAACTGTGATTGTTGGGACTAGGGTTGGGGAAGGTGTACACATTAATATCGATGAGGGTTGGGGTTTAGGGTTGGGGAAGGTGTAGACGTTAATATCTGTGATGGTTGGGACTAGGTTTGGGGAAGGTGTAGATGTTAATAATGATGAGGGTTGGGGAAGGTGTAGACATTAATAACTGTAATGGTTGGGTTTAGGTTTGGGGAAGGTGTAGATGTTAATAACTGATGGCTGGGTTAAGTGTGGAGTAGGTGTTGAATTTAATAACTGATGTATACAGCACCATCTTGACGACAACATATTTTTGACAAGGGGGTATCCATAGCTTCAAGTTACACCCCGCTCATGTTGCAGTCCACAGACAGAAACTTCTCGCTGCCAACAGTTTTTATCATTATTGATCAAATAACAAAAGACGAGCACAAAATCACTCTCTGCTCTCGACTGATGGACTTTTGTAGCTTTAATAAAAAAACAAATCTAGTTTAATTCTCACAGTGAAGATACCTTAAAGCTCAGTTTCGTTTTTATTTACTATATTTATTTACTCTATTCGTCTTTATTTACTCATTGTTTTTCTTTTCTTTTTATTCTGTGGACCCCTTTGACTGTTAATCGTCATGTTTAATGGTCATCATAGTTTACATTTCTTAATAACTAGATTTTTTAAAACATGTAATTTTTTTCTATTTACATATGTATTACATCATCTTTGCATCAAATCACAAAAAAACAAATAACCGTCTGTGTAAGGTGTTTGTAATGCTGTGTTTATGGGGGCAGGACAGTAAATTTGACGTTATTCTCTCTTCTGTTTGCTGTAATCAGTCTCGCACTATTTATTTATTTATTTTTTTTTTTTTCTGAAAGTCTTGATAACACCATCGTGGAGATTTTCTTTTATTATTTCAGCAATAGAATTTAAAAAAAAAAGATTTGTTAACTATGACGACTTCAGCTACTGAGAAACCCAGAAATGTGGCTCAACTGAATTTATTTCCTTTCCATAATTGTGAAATGTTTTTGTTAGTTTGTCCCGTTCTGCTTCAGTGTAAAAAAACTAGGTCATACTTTATTTTAATGGTCCGTTTATTGAATTTAAGTTACATTGCATCTGCATGACAACTAATTCTCTAGATTATAAGTAAACTGTTCGGTTGGGGTTAGGGTTGATGTTAGGGTTAGTAAGTTGACATGTACTTGCTAAGTTTCTTATAGTGAGTTAAATGTCTGTTGAAGGAGCAGAATCAACAGATATGAAGCAGACAGTATACTAATACTCAAATTGACCATCAAAATAAAGTGTTGCCAAAAACTACATATGCTTTTTGGCCAACTGATAATCCTTTAAAATAATCATGATTACAATTATGACCACAATAATTTTGATTTAAATTTTTCTCATAATTGAGCAGCCCTAATGAGTATTATAATAACCACTGATCCTTCACTTAGGTCTTTTTCTTTCTCTGTGCTCAGAGTGTGGAGGGAGGCGAGAGACCGGATCGTGGGCTTTCCGGGAAGGTTTCACGCCTGGGATTTAAATCACCAATCTTGGCTCTACAACTCCAACTACTCCTGCGAGCTCTCCATGGTGCTGACGGGTGCGGCCTTCTTCCACAAGGTGAAACTGTGACCGCTTTCACACTTCCAGAGCACGATTATGTCAAAAATAGACCCTGAGCTTTTGTAGTTTTACCCAAGTAACCTCAGGTAATCGGGCCAGGAATTGGTTTAGTTGGTTAAAACTGGTAATGCTGTATTGCTGTCCAAGGCATAACTTTCCAGATAATAAGCTAACAGAACAATGTGTTTTATTTAGGGCTGCATGATATTGGACAAAAAAACGGATGTTGCAATGTTTAGCTTTTGCTGCGATTTATGTTGCGATATAAATTAGGTCATCTTGTAAAATTATATTCGTTTTTCAATATCATTCAGCCCTTGTCATGATTAATTTCAAGTGATTTTTTTAAATATAATTTTTAAATTAAAACTCACAATTTCTTCATCTCCTCAGTATTACGCGTATCTCTATTCCTACGTCATGCCTCGAGCCATCCGAGACATGGTGGATGAGTACATCAACTGTGAGGATATCGCCATGAACTTCCTGGTGTCGCATATCACTCGCAAACCCCCAATCAAGGTCAGTGGGCTGCTACATGATGCACATTTAGAAACTTAACTTCATTTAAAACTTGTGTGAATTCAGTTCATTGCTATTTGAGTCAATAATGCTTATCATACAGTAAGTTATTGGTATCAGCTGGTTTTTGTTATGGTCATTCTTGGTGATCCTGGTTCAAGTCTTATTGTCCCAAATCATTTCTCCTCTGTCAAAATTTCAGCATTTAAAATGGCCTCATTGTTGTCAATAATGCAGCATAATGCATTTAATTATCTGACTACATTGTATTTTTCAGTAACATATAAATGTATACAGCCAGACATATCAAACTATATATGAAGAGTTACAAAACAGATACAAAACCCTCTAAATCCATCAGACCTATTTTCTTGTAATTGAGCATTTTCTATCAGGCTCTTTTGATTAGGTTCAGAAGTTTCATTTAATAGATAATGAAAAGTTTTTTAGCCAGTAAATAAAATACCTTTTTTTCCCAAAATGTCACTTTAGACCACAGATGTTAAATCCATCTCCTGGAGGGCCGCAGCTCTGCACATTTTAGCTTTAACTGTAATTAAACACACCTGTTTAAACTAACTGAGTCTTTCAGGCTTGTTTAAAACCTACAGGTAGGTAAGTGTGTTGAAGCAGGGCTGGAACTAAGCTGTGCAGGACTGCGGCCCTCCATTAACTAGGTTTGACACCTATGCTTTAGACCAGGGGTGGCCAACCCTGTTCCTGGAGAGCCACCTTCCTGCAGATTTTAGTTGTTACCCATATCAAACACACCTGCCTGTAATTATCATGTGGTGTTCAGGTACTAATTAATTGGCTCAGGTGTGTTTGATATGGGTAGCAACTGAAATCTGCAGGAAGGTGGCTCTCCAGGAAAAGGTTTGGCCACCCCTGCTTTAGACAATTCTTGGGTTTTTAACAAGGTAAATTTTCTTTTGTGTCAAAACCAGCTAAATCCACTTCTGCTTTTGTAGCAAAAACCTCTAAATCCACCTATGGGGACAAGACAGTGTAATAAGTTTTAAAAAATCACTAAAGATGCAATTAGAAATTATTTTATTTTACTCAACACCTAAAATTAAAAACACATAAATCTCTCAAGTAAGTGGCGGTTCATTCCACTGTGATAAACCAGGGAACAAGCAGAAGGAAAATGAATGAATGAAATCTGCCAAGTGCATTAATCAATTACATTAAAAGTGACATTGATTAAATCTTAACAATCTGTTGTCATTTCTGATATTTGGGGTTTAGATTTAAAATGTAAACAATGTAAGCTAAGCTTGGTAGATTCAAATAATGTTGTGAAAAAACATTGAGAAACATCAGTATCTGTGCATTGTCCAATAATATAAAAAGCTTATCTGACATAAAGGTATTATGAAGTACAATAAATAATGTAGAGCTTTATACATTATATTTATCTTTTAAGAATTGCTTAAATTAGCAAATAAAACACAAGGTAGACCTACTGGGCAAAAAGGGGATGTCTCTCAGACAATTTTAGAAAGCTGCCATTCATTCATTCACATCATACTCAAGTTCTTGGTCTCTTGTTTATCCTCAAAGCATCTACTTGGGATAAAAGAATAGCATCTTAACTCTGTCTCTTGTGAAACGCAGTTGGCGTTTAATGTATAGTAAATCGGACTCATTCAAAGTAGCACCGCTGCGCAAAAAAAACATTATGAATGCATGCTACTAGGGATGTAACGGTATTGTAAATACCGTCATACCGCAATATTAATTTTTTTTGATATTACCGAAGTCGCATGACTCGGTAAAACTATAGGTCTTCTGAGAAAATTTGCTCAGGCGAATGAAGCGAACGGGAGGTAGCGAAAACTACAATTGCCATCAGCCCATGCTTGACCATCAGCCCTTGCGGTCTGTTGTCGCTACAGATCCAGTAATGCGGAAATGGAGTGTGCTGCTAGAAGCGGGGATGAAAAGAGCTGGAAAACTCTAAGGCCCCGTTAACACTAATGCGTTTTAGTTTGAAAACGCATAAGTTTTGCTACGGTTACGCCAACCGTCCACACTACGCCGGAGTTCTCGAGCGCCGAAAACGGAGCGTTTTGAAAACGCTGGAGAGGCCGTTTTCATTCTGAATCGCTGCTCCTCCGTCTCATTGTGGATGATGGAAAACGGAGACATCTGAAAACGGAGGCGGGGCTGCAGACGTTTGCCTCTCTGATTGGGGCTTTTCCTGAATATTAAGTAGCCTAACACGCACAGTTAAGTCCTGCATTCTCTCCGTGTAAGTTCAGACTTCGCAAGTTTTATCAAGGCTGCAGTCTCTTCTTCTCAGTTTGATATGGAAAAGCAGACTATACCGAGGACACGGGTAAATCTTCAAAGGGAACAGTGTACTTTATAACTTCATTCACATCACCCTGGCTTCGTTGTTTCACTTTATCAACAATAAAATGTAAACATGATTTAAGGAACTGCCTATTTTCATTTTAATATTAGCAACTTGGACAGCAGAAATGTTGAGGCGTCTTGCTGCATAAGATGAGCGTCATCTTCACTGTGTGGATATTTGTAACAAAACGGAGCCGATAACAACTGCCTCCTTTCAATTTCAGTGAAAATACGAAACATAGCCTCTCTTTTGCTGAGTATCAGTTTTAAGAATCGATAATGGTCATTTTAAAAGTATAACATACAATAAGTTTATACATTATAGGAAATAAAGGCAAGCGATCAGTCAATATACAGAATGTACGTGGTTACATTAATCATTAACGTTAACTTATCTTTGCGCTCAGCCAAAACACGTTACCTGAGAACAAGTAATAGATTCCAATGCCCAAAGTCAGGGAATATGTCGTTAGATAAAGACAACAAGATAAATGAAATATCCCGTTTAATAAATATAGTGAGATTAGATCCAGCGGGAGATGCTTGATGAGAAGTCCGACTAGCAGAGCTCTCATCTGGGTAGATAGGCTGAGTGTGATTAAATGTTGAATGTGATGAGTTTTCAACAATACTAAATTGAAACTTTATTTTTTTACATGGTTTAATAATTTTTTGTTATTAAAATTGAAGTTCCTGTTTCAAAGCTTACAGATAGATGGCTAATTTGTATGTCATTGACACTTTTGGCACTTTTTTGGAGTATTTTCATAAGTTTTGTTTTTTCCTGTAAATGATTCAATAAATACCGTACCGTGACATTCATACCGAGGTATTACCATACCATGAAATTCTGATACCGTTACATCCCTACATGCTACACTTCCGACTGTACATTGTTTTTTCATTTCCTTGTAATGCACAAAGTTTTAGGGTAGGGGACATTTTCATTTGCCAATCCCTGACAGTTGGACAGGCTCATCTAGTTCATCAAACTCCGTCTTTAAAAATCGAAATAAAACTTCTCATAAAGCCGGCATGTCAGCGTGTTGCTACATTGAAAACATATGATTCGATTCGCGATTGGTTCTAGGGATATAGCAGATTTTGCTGTCAAAGGCAGGTGGCATTTAGAGGCCTTTGCCAACAAACTGTTACTTCTGAATGCGCTGACGCTGGGGTTTAGATGATTTGGAGCAAAAATATTTGTTGAACGTATTACGTGCCTAAAGAATTCGCTCAGTGTCATTATGTCATTTTTGGCAGAAGTGGCGTTTAGAAGAGTATATATATATATATATATATATATATATATATATATATATATATATATATATATATATATATATATATATATATATATATATATACATATATACATATATGAAGAGTATATATATATATATATATATATATATATATATATATATATATATATATATATATATATATATATATATATGAGCAATATCACACTCGTAGCAGTGCAATATGGCTGTATATCGGCACTGGTGGGAGCCGTGCGTTGGCACGAGGCTGCAGGCCGAGTGCCTCAGTGCCTCCACCAGTGCGATACACAGCCATATCGCACTGCTATTCATGTGATATTGCGTTTATACAACAGTTTGACGGCATAATAGTGTATATAAAAACTAAATCAAACATGGAGAGCCTCAAAAACCCTCTTGTATGACTAACTACTTTATTCCAGATTCAAATCATAAGCTGACAGTTAAACAGCTGAGCGTGCATCTTTTAAACTTTAGGTCTGTAGTGTCTGCTTTTTGCTGGCTGTATGTGGGCGGAGTAATACACAAAGGGTAAAGAGGCTGTAGGAGTTCTGAAATTGCAGAATATCGCACGGCTATCAGCCAATCAGATTTGAGAACCAGACAGAACTGATGTATAAATATATATATATATATATATATATATATATATATATATATATATATATATATATATATATATATATATATATATATATATATACATATATATATATATATATATATATATATATATATATATATATACATATATATATATATATATATATATATATATATACATATATACATATATATATATACATATATATATATATACATATATATATATATATACATATACATATGTACGTATACGTATACATATATACCAATATGGCAAAGCAGTGGCGCTGTAGATAGTGCTGTCGCCTCACAGCAAGATGGTCACTGGTTCGATCCTCTGCTCACTTGGCGTTTCTGTGTGGAGTTTGCATGTTCTCCCTGCGTTCGCATGGGTTTTCTCCGGGTGCTCCAGTTTCCCCCGCAGTCCAAAGACATGTGGTACAGGTGAATTGGGTAGGCTAAATTGTCCGTAGTGTATAAGTGTGTGTGTGAATGTGTATGTGGATGTTTCCCAGAAATGGGTTGTGGCTGGAAGGACATCCATTGCGTAAAAAACTGGCTGGATAATTTGTCGGTTCATTTCCCTGTGGCGACCCCGGATTAATAAAGGGACTCAGCTGACCAGAAAATTAATGAATGAATGAAAATGCCAATATCCGATGGCTAGAAAGTGATACATTTTGTTTTATAAATTGTTCAAATATTGGTGTCTGTTATGCAGCAAGGCCAGAGACTTTCGTGAACACCATGATTTTATATCAAATCCACTTTAATGTTTGATATGACTAAAAAGCGGTCATACGCTAATATTTTCTCAGTTTAAATTAGCAACAGCTTGGACCCGGAAACCGTATTCCATACAACATGACTTAACAAGTGGCTAGGAGATACTGTGAAAATGTCCTTGCTCTGTTAAATGTTATTTGGAAAAAACATGAGATGACATTAAAAACTTTTTTTATGATTTAATATTAATCAAACACACTTTGTTTATTATTAGATGAAAATATATTTGAATAAATTGTTACAGTTTTAAAGGTCAACCAGGAATTTGGTTCATATTTTGTATCTTAAACTGATTTCAAAAACGTTATAAAGCATTCAGCAACCAACTGGATTTGCAAATGAAATGTTTGCCGTTTTTCTGCATAATAAACGAGTGCAATAAGTTCAATATCTAGGAAGTGTCCAGAGTCTGAGAAAACATTCCTTCCAGTTGTGTGCTTTACAATAGAATTGATTTCAGTAGGATTATTCAGTGGGATTTCAGTAAGCTTTAACAAGCTTTTGATGTTCTGAAGTCCATTGACTGAAGCATCGGGACGGCCTGTGAATTAACGCTATAATGAAATTTGATGGATTTTCTCTGGCATTATTAGTTGGAGGATTTCACCGGTGTGCACACACACACACACACACACACACACACACATGCACACACACTGGCTGATGCTGTCCCGGTGGATTAGACAAATCAATTACACTGGTTTTGTTGTCGCAGAAGAGCCGCCTAGATTGAAATAGGCGAGCAGGCGGCACAAATAAAAGAGATGATATTGTGTTACGGAGTTAATAAGTCTGTCATCTTTTGATGGAAGGATTGAATTAATGGAGGTTTTTGGAATATACAATGTATTCCAAATCTATATTCTGTATTGTAAGATGATAGTGTGTTATGAAGCTAATAAATCTCTCACCTTTAGACGGAGAGATTGAGTTAAAGCAATAATTCACTCAAAATGAATATCAAGTTACTCGTTCTAATGGTGTGAGAGCTAGTTTTCGTCCCAACTTTTTCTAATGAAGGGCCAAAGTCCAAGCTTGATTGAGAGCTGTGGGCTGAAGGTAAATATAGCAAACTGTGTTATATTAAAGTTGCCATGGGGAAAAAACTTCAGCCAATATTTACTAATGCATATATTTTTAATGTATATTATTTTAACGAACTTATTACAATAAAACCATAAACAAAAATCCATTTATAAAACACTGGAGTTCAATGCTGAACCTGCCTTTGCCTTGATTTCCACACTGTCTTCCGCTTTGTCTCCTATTTGTTAAGTGAAAGTATGTACATTTTTAAAAAATCTGATTTGTGTACAACATTTAATTGAAACATTTAATTTCAGTTTGCTTTTTTGTAGCGCAACGATAAAACAATTACATTAAAATAGAAATGAGAATTGATGTTAAAGGCATTCCCCAACCCTCAATTGACCAATTTAAGGAACAACTTTGGTCCGCGGGCCCTAGTTTGGGCATCACTAGTCTACTGACTTCTCACTGCCATACAAATGATTCTTTAAAAGGGACAAAACATTGTCACAGACTGGAAAAGAGTATGGCAGAACATTTCCTAATCACCAGCTCATTCACTATAACTTTTGTTATAGAACCTACTGGACCCCACTCAAAAGACATCAATGTCTCCTTTAGTCCTTTCTGTGATAAATGTCCCGACCAGGAACTTGGATCTTTTTTCCATATGATGTGGGAATGTGAGAAAGATTTTGGAATGAGATCTGTGTCATCTTATCAAAAATTATTGAATATCCTGTACCATTGAATCTCTCTGTTCTATTACTGAGTGATGATTCTACGTTGAACCTTACCAGGCTACAAAAAGCTGTTTGGCTGGCTGGCTTAACTTCTGCTAAAAAATTACTAGCCCAACATTGGCTGCCTTCACATAATTTGGACATGTACAAGTGGTTGGTACAACTTCAAGACATTATAATGTTGGGGTTATCCACAGCGCGAGTGAACTTGGTACAAGTGAGTACATTACAGATCTGCGGCCTCATGTACGAATACTTGCGTGGAAATCATACTAAAACGTTTATAACGCTGAATCCCACGCATATTCTTTTGTACATCCGAATTACCGTGAAACTGAGCGCAACATGCACGAGCACAAAACCCCTCCCTGCCTCCTCCCCCATATGAATATGCTAATGACTATGCTAATGGCAAAACCCAACGAAAAAGCAAACAAAAAGAGAAACTTTGAACAGAATGTGAACTGGAGGTGCTGCTTTCGGAGGTAGACCGGAGAAAAGCGGTGTTATTTGCAAGTTTGTCCTCCGGAATTAACAACAAAAGAAAAAAATAGAGTGGGAGAGTTTAGCTGATGCGGTTAACACAGTTGGGTCTGAACATCGCACTGAGTGCATTAAAACAGAAATAGTGTGGTTTATATCTGTAAAATGTTGCAGGACCCTTAACAGTCTCAGTGGCGCAGCTCGTAAAACGCGTGTCAACATGTTTTGACACGTTCGAGCATGAACCCGCTTCGAATCCAGCGTCTGATGAACTCTTTCTTGTTTTTTCCCCCGCTACATATCAGATTTTGCCTACTATTTATCACGAGTCAGACAAGTAGGAATCATCAATAAGTTTGTGCATCATATTTTATTTACACATTTATTGAATGAAAATGTTTCTGATTCACGTATGCAAATTCATCTTCAGATAGTGTCTTTATAGCAATGTGTGTGCAGTAGATCGCTCAGATTACATTGGGAAAACAGGCGACCGCTGCAAATTGTGCTTTAATGTTTGGCTGGTCAACTGTATGGTATGGAAACCTTAAATACCTGCTAAATGAACCTCTCATACAGCTGCCATTGCAAGGATCAGACACTTTGTAAAGTGCAATTTAACACAACTGCCTCTAGGAGTCGCCATTGGAAATAAAACAGACATGCACAAAAAAATGTGCGTATGTCAGCCATAAAGCTGGCGTGAAGCTGCGCACATTTCATTTCATCGTTAGTAAATCCAAACGTGAGCGATTCTGAGCGTGAAACCTGGCGTACGCAAAGTTTTTGTGCGTACGCAGCGTTGATACATGAGGCCCCTGAACTTTAGCTGCTGACAAAATCTCCTTGTTTATTGCACAAAGATGATCAGGATCAGGATCCAGAATGATTGCCTTGCTTTGTATAATTAATGTTTTGTTAACAATTAATTTAAAAAAAAAGTGACAAAACGTTCAAATTATGCACTATTTTCTGAGTTTTTGCATTTTTTTTATATTCTAGTTCTGAATTTTTCATTACAAGGTTATTATTGGTTTATGGGTTTAAGAAGTCTTTCATCTTTATATGGAGGATAGATTTGAAGGAATAATCAGTAATAATAATAATAAAAATGACTCCTTATATTTATATAGCGCTTTTCTGGGCTCTCCTCATCCACCACCAGTGTGCAGCATCCACCTGGATGACGCGACGGCAGGTGGATGCTGCACACTGGTTCACTCAAAACTTAGACAAAACACAAGAACGAATGATAACAGACTAAATGAAAAATTCAGCCAAAATGTAAAGGAATTTACTTGTATTTCTGTTGCTTTAAACTTTACTTTTCTACAATCTGCTCTTTTGCTTTCAAACAAAGCATTAAAAAGGACTAAATAAAAGAAATTATGCTATATATTATGCTGTATAAATGCTCTATCATGCTATATACGTTTTTGTAACATTCATTGTTATAAGTTGATATTGGGTTATTAAGTGAATTTGTTGATCTTTAGACAGATTGATTTAAGAGAAGAATTCACACTTTTTTGGAATATAATTCATATTCGAAGTCCTTATTTTTTACAAGAACATATTGGGTTATGAAGTTAGAGGTAATGCGTCTGCTGTCTTTAGATTGAGGGCTTTATTTAAAGGAACACTACATTTTATTGGGGGAAATAATTTTCTACTCCTCTAGAGTTAAGAGTCGAGTTTTACCATTTTTTAATCCATTCAGCTGATCTCTGAGACTGGTGGGAGCATTTTTAGCTTAGCTTAGCATAAATCATTGAATCAGATTAGACCATTAGCATTTTACTCAAAAATTACCAAAAAGTTTAGATAATTTTCTTATTTAAGACCTCCTATTTAACTTTTGTACTACTTGTTTGTACTTTTGTAGTTACATTATGTAGTTACGAACTATATACTATATATAAGAATTATATTCTACATGCACTATATAACTATATACTATATACAATGTAACTATATGAAGTTAAAGGTAAAATGTCTGCCGTCTTTAGATTGAGGGCTATATTTGAAGGAACATTCCTTTTTTGGGGGGGACAAAGTTACTACTCCCCTAGAGTTAAAAAGTCGAGTTTTAGCCTTTTTGAACCCATTCAGCCAATCTCAGAGTCTTGCTGGAGCACTTTTAGCTTAGCTTAGCATAAATCATTGCATCGGATGAGACCACAAAAATGACCAAAAAGACAATTTTCCTATTTAAAGTCTCCTTTTAAACTCTTTTGTAGTTACATTGTGTACTAAGACCAACAGAAATTGAGAAGTTGCTATTTTTAGGGCTGATATGGCTAGGTACATATTTATATACTTACTTAATATATTTTCAGGGCCGTTTATACCAAAGTTAATATTTAGCCACACCACGTTGGTCTTTCATAACATCTAATTTTACGAGGTGGGTCATTAGCTCAACCCCTAACCTGGAGGATCTACACGTACACACATACAAAACAGACAATTCAGCATACCCAATTCACCTATAGTGCATGTCTTTTGACTTGTGGGAGAAACTAGAGCACCCGAAGGAAACCCATGCCAACACGGGGAGAACATGCAAACTCCACACAGAAACGCCAACTGACCCAGCCGGGGCTCGAACCAGCGACCTTCTTGCTGTGAGGAGACAGTATACCCACTGCGCCGCCGAGCTGCCCACACGCACACACACACATGTTTGTTTTTGTGAAAAGTGGGGACATTACATAGGTTTCCATTCATTTTATATGGTCCAAACCGTATATTATATTGCCCTCACCCCACCCTACCCCTAAACCCAACTATCACAGGAGACTGTGTGCAGCTTTACTCTCTCATCCTGTAGGATTTATAAGCATTTTGAGAAACGAGGACATCACCAATGTCCTCCTATTTCACCTCCTTTTTGTAATACCTGTGTCATACCCATGTCCTTATACAGATTTGTGTCCTGATATGTCACAAAAACACGTACACACACACACATACACACACATATATACATACATATATATAAGGACACACTCCCTGTGTAAGCAGATGGTCACAGTGTACATTAACTAGCTAGGGATTATTTTCAGGCGCTGTGAATTACCATTGCTCCAGCAAGAGTATAGTTTCAAGCCCTATTACCCTACTAAATAATGACTTTTCAGTTTCCCACGGTACAAGATGGTACAGACGTGTCTAGCTTTAAATGGGAAAATTATCAAAAATCTTGTGTCAGTTTTGAGCGTCATGCTAATGGTCTAATTTAAAGATCTATGCTAAGCTAACACCATCTCCTAACAACACGTGACACTGTCTTTGCCATGTTAAAAGGATTTCTTTTCACTAACCATCACAACATCAAGGCTAAACAACAGTAAATATTACTATGACAAGTATCACCTCAGGTACTGATCATGGGCTGTATTTGGTGTTAAATGCTCCTAATGTGAGTTTAATTACTATTTTACGATACATTTATTTCTGTACTATTGAAAGCAGCAGCAGCAGATAGTTCACTTCAGATCTTGAAAATAACTAGCAGATGGTTTGTAAATGAAAGTCAATACTGTGACCTCAGTGCAAACCAACAACATCAGTCACTCAGTTGCCTATTAATAATGTTAAAGAGGTTTAATATGTATTTACAGTTTTGTTTAGAGTGCAGTGTTTGTTATTTAAATGTTTCTGTCATGTGTATCGCTTTTGGTGCAGACAGAAAAATTGCTTGTTGCTGAAATCTTGTATTTTTAGGACAGTGTTTAAAAGTTAAAAGTGTTTCTGACTCACCCAGAGATTGACTGAATTAATTTAAAAGTGGTAAAACTCAACTGTTTAACCCTAGTGGACTTTAAAAATTTGCCTATTTGCAAAAAAAGTGTAGTGTTTCTTTAAAATCATAGTTGACTCAACTTATAATTGGTTTTAAAGGAAAAATGCATCCAGCTTATGCACTATATTCTGAGTTTTCTGAATGTGCATGACGTATTGTGTGCGAAACTGCCTGAATTTCCTTTATAAAGTGTCCTTTTCTCTGGCGTATCCCCTCTCAGGTGACGTCCCGTTGGACCTTCCGCTGTCCCGGCTGCCCACAGGCTCTATCGCATGACGATTCGCACTTCCACGAGCGTCACAAGTGCATCAACTTCTTCGTAAAAGTTTACGGATACATGCCGCTGTTATACACTCAGTTCAGAGTGGACTCTGTACTCTTCAAGACTCGACTGCCCCACGACAAAACCAAATGTTTTAAATTCATTTAGCGGGAGCGTGGGGACATCCGGCGGACGTGGGACGATCTCTCTCTCTGGGAGCGGGAAGGGAATTAAAGCTTTCTTGTAAATACTGGAGGATTTTACTTTGAACTCGTCTTCCTTGAAGCCAAGGGAGAACTATTATGAAACGAACGATTACCGTCAGGCGTTCTTGAACATGCGTTATTCATCAGCAACCACTGCAGGCTTGATTTGCACCACTTTTCATGGGTCGCCTGAGACAAGGACGCTTTAATGGACATCCAACCGATGTTATACTGACGGAACGTGCAAAATGATGAACTAACGGAGGCTGTTTTTAAAGGACGTATCTGAGAATAACGGAGAAAATTTTGTCATCGCTCTAAATGCTTTTATTTTTTACTTTCTGTGCATATATTCTCTGCTTTGACGCTCTGATGTTTGTGTTTTTTTACCTGTGTGTTTGTGTGTGAATGTGTGGGTGTGTATACTGGTTTTGGTGGTTTATGAGGACATCAATTTTTATAACAACCTAGAAATTTAAAATGTTGAGGTGTTTTATAAGGACAAGCTTTGTGTCCTTGTAATTCAAAATCGTGAAAAGTCATATTTAACCAGTATTTTTGGATTCAAAATTGGCCACAGGTTTTCAGTGAAGGTTAGATTTAGGTTAGGGCAAGTGCTTTTGTGATATGACCTAGACTTTTTGTGCGATGACCTAGGAATTAAAATGTTGAGGTGGTTTATAAGGACATGCCTTGTGTCCTTGTAGTTCAAATTTGTTAAAAGTCATATTTAATTGGAATTTTTTGATTCAAAATTGGCCACAAGTTTCCTGTGAGGATTGGGTTTGGGTCAGGGCTAGGGTAAGGCCATTAAATAAGTGTTTTTTTTTTGTTTTTTGCAGTGACCTAGGAATTAAAATGTTGAGGGGGTTTATAAGGACATGCCTTGTGTCCTTGTAATTCAAAATTGTAAAAAGTCATATTTAATGGGAATTTTTGGATTCAAAATTGGCTACAAGTTTCCTGTGAGGGTTTTTTGTTTGGGTTAGGGCTAGAGCGGGGTTCACCAATCTCGTTCCTGGAGGTCTGGTGCCCTGCAGGGTTTAGCTCCAACTTGCCCCAACACACCTGCCTGGGTGTTTCAAGTATACCTAGTAAGACCTCGATTAGCTTGTTTAGGTGTGTTTGATTTAGGTTGGAGCTAAAATCTGCAGGACACTGGCCCTCCAGGAGCAAGTTTGGTGATCCCTGGGCTAGGGTAAGGCCATAACATAAGTGTTTTTTTTTTTTTTTTAATGACCTAGGAATTAAAATGTTGAGGTGGTTTATAAGGACATGCCTTGTGTCCTTGTAATTCAAAATCATTAAAAGTCATATTTAACCAGTATTTTGGATTAAAAATTGGCCACGAGTTTCCTGTGAGGGTTGGGTTTAGGTTAGGGCAAGGGTAAGGCCATAAAATAAGTGTTTTTTACAGTGACCTAGGAATTAAAATGTTGAGGTGGTTTATAAGGACATGCCTTGTGTCCTTGTTATTCAAAATTGTTAAAAGTCATATTTAACTGGTATTTTTGGATTCAAAATTGGCCACAGGTTTCCTATGAAGGTTGGGTTAGGTTAGGGTAAGGCCATGTAATAAGTGTCTTTTTTTACAATGACCTAGGGATTAAAATGTTGACATGGTAAATAAGGATATGCCTTGTGTTCTTGTAGTTAAAAACTGTAAACAAAATATATATATATATATATATATTTACGGGGATTCTTTTTGGATTCATAAATGACCACAGGTTTCATGTGATGGTTGGTTTTAGAGTAAGGCCATATAGAAAGCTTTTACAGTATAAAATACATCACACCTATGAAGAGTCCTCGTAAACCACCAAAACCATCATGTGTGTGTTGTTCTGTAGGTTGATGGAGACTTAATGTCGCTAACCATCACATGTTTGTTAATCATCAGTATGAATAGCACAATTATTAAACATAACAGCATAGGAATAGCACCAAAATCCAACTGTTACACGTTCTCAAAATGTCAGTCAAAATGTCTGTAAGCTATTTAGTACATTTGTGGGATAAGCGATTCAATGCCTCTTGCTGGGTAAATCACGTATGTTGCGTGTCATTTTACTAAGGTCAAATGATTTCATAGCTCAAAATGATAAAGAAATGTCCAGGTCATTTTCAATGATAAAATGTGTTATTTGTGACAATATTTTGATGAGTTTTAGCATGAATAACACTCAAATTCTCACATAATTACTGTTTTTTTTTGTCAGCTTCAGTGTTTATTTCATGAATTCTAGCACATTTAAAAACCCAAATTCTTATAATAATACAAATACATTTAATGCATGATGATAAATTATGCAAAAACAGTCTAAAAAGTGCAATTTGTCATGATTTTGGTGACATTTCTGCCTTTTATAATTTACTATAACTCCCTAATTGAATTGTAATTCTCATTATTTTTCTTTTTATAACATAATAATTCAGTACAACAGATATTGGCCACATATATGGATATTTGCATTTTAAATATAGTGTTTCTTTTACATTTTTTGTGCTTCAAAGTCATGAAAATAATGTCACAATGTCCAAATCTTAATGCACAATATTTTTTATTTCACATTTCCATTTGATTCAGTGACGAAATGTGACCTGGAGATGTCCTTCATATGTTCGTGTGTCTGCTTTGAGATTTACAAGACGAAATCAGGTCTGAAATGTGCACAAATACAAACAAACGAGTGTGATTTTGAGGCGGAGGAGTGATAATGTTGACAGGACGTGCATTAGTTGCCCTTTTTCCTCTATAAACGGTACGTGTTTCTTTTCAGTGTTGGGATTTTTCCTCATTTCAGCATCCAGCTCCAGTTTCTGTCTTCTGGTTAACTCACGATGGCTCTCCTGACATCCTTGACAGGTACATTTAGGAAAATGCCTGCGCTATTGTAATTTAATGAGTTTTATTTTTTATAAAACAGACATAAATGTGGCTCGGTTTCTCTTGGAAGAGGACTTGTCAGATATGATTTCTTTTGTTACTTGGTCATGTTTTGTATTGTGTGTAAATCTATTGAGCAGGCTTTAATGTATTTGTTTTTTTAAGTCAATATGAAGACTGTACGGCCTTTGGGTTTGGACTGTAACTGACAACATAAAAATATTGGTAGTAAAGAGTCGAATGCCAGCAAACATTATAACTGACAAACTTCTTCAAACCACACTAATAAACCAGCCAGTGTCCTCATCTCTTTCATTTTGCTCAAGATCTCAGTGTCAAACATCAATGTGTTAAAGGATGGCTGACTATTTACATCCATTTAATTCAATTCATCTTTATTTCTGTAGCGCTTTTGCAAAGCAGATTGTATCAAAGCAGCTTAACATAGAAGATCTAGTAGATTGAAACTGTGTCAGTCCAGTTTGCAAAGTTCAATTTAGCTTGGTTCAGTGTGGTTTAATAATCACTGCTGAGAGTCAAACACTGAAGAGCAAATCCATCGATGTGCAGCTCCACAAGTCCCAAACAAGTGGCGACAGTGTCGTGGAACCAAACTTCACTGATGGACGAAAGTGAAGGAAAAAAACTTGGAGAGAAACAAGGCTCAGTTGGGCATGACCAATTCTCCTCTGGCCAAACTTCTTGTGTAGGGCTGCAGTCTAGGCGCCGGAGGCTGGAGAACACTGGACATCCTTCGCGGAGAAGCTGCAGGTTTGAGTAGGTCACCGGCAGGTGTTCAGGCTGGCCCATGGGATCAATGCGGAAACTCGTCTTTCAGGAATCAGTCTCATTCTCTCCACTCCCCCACGACTACCACAGCATCTGCTCAGGATACGGCCTGGTCCAAGATTATAGAGACCTTAAGATGAGGAAAAGTAGACTAACATAAGCATAGATGTCATTCAAATTATAATTTCTTTGGGAGGTGTACCTGGCTTCGGTTGCCCCACTGACCATAAACAATTGCCTTCAGATGACCCCAAAGATAAAAGTCTAAGGGGGTCAGATCGGGAGACCTTGGGGGCCATTCAACTGGCTAACGACGACCAATCCACTTTTCAGGAAATCTTGCTGGAAAAACTCAGGGAAGGTGCCAGCTTCAGTGCATAAAGAGGGAAACACATCATCATGGAGCAATTTACAATATCCAGTGACCTTGAAGTTTCCATTGATGAAGAACGGCCCCACTATCTTGGCTGTCTATGGTGTGAAGATACAAGATGTGCAGCACCTGAAACAACGGATACTGGAAGCCTGTGCTGGCATTTCTCCTGCCGTGTTGCTATCAGTGTGTGAAGAGTGGGAGAAGAGGGCTGCATTGACAATCCAACACAATGGGCAGCACATTTTATAAGTGATCAGAAACTTGTAAATAACTCACGAAATAACAAAGTTGCATTAAAACCAAGCACATCATTGATTTTCTTGTAAAATTCCCAATAGGTTTGATGTGTCACATGAACCTCTTCCTATTGAAAAAACAAAAATTTGATCCAAGATGGCCGACTTCAAAATGGCCACCATGGTCACCACCCATCTTGAAAAGTTTGCCCCCTCACATATACTAATGTGCCACAAACAGGACGTTAATATCACCAACCATTCCCATTTTATTAAGGTGTATCCATATAAATGGCCCCCCCTGTATAGATTTCGAGAATGAAGCGCGGCTGGAAAACAATGTTTTAAGGCATTACAAATGGCGAAGGCACATGGCACATCACTTCAGGAGGAGGCGTGAGTTCATTTAGCTAAACTGTGACATGGTCATCTTCCGGAAATATTACCGTCGATCCAGCAGGTAATGTTTTCCCCTCTCTTTCTGTCAGCTGGTTAAGCGCAAATATTTTTCCTCCACATCCCATAATGCACAACGCATGAGCCTATGGCAGCTGGATTAGTCCAAAAAGGCGCGGTGCTTTTTGCGGTTGGGTTTGTTTCAGTGTTTGTTTCAAAGCGTACCAAGACCACCTCTTCAAGAAGGTCTTGGTATTTTTTATTTATTTATTTATTTATTTTTAATCAGCTTTTGGTGCGCACTTGAGTGCGATTGCTGCATTTACACCTGCCCAAACGAACCGCATCAAGAGGGGAAAACTAAGGCCCCGTTTACAGTTTTTTTAGTTTTAAAACGCATAAGTTTTGCTTCGGTTAAGTTTTTGCTACGCGCCGAAAACGGAGCGTTTCGGAAACGCTGGACAGGCCGTTTTCAATCTAAACCGCTGCTGCTCTGTCTCAGTGTGGATGAAGGAAAACGGAGACATCTGAAAACGGAGGAGGGGCTGCTAAGATTCACTACCTGATTGGGGCTTTTGTGTCATTGCGTATCCTTCCCTTATTCGTCAGGCCCCAATCACATGACTATAACAATAATGGCTTTAACGCTACCAGAAGACAACTGACCTGCCTTCACTGTAAAAAACAACATGGACATAGAAATGGGAGCGTTGCTTGCACTATTGTATGTTTTAGGCGCCATTGTGCAGTTATTCATTTGTTACGTTTAGTAACAACTCGACCTCGTCGTCTGTCAACAAAAATACCTCTCTAGCTTTCTTTGCCATCGCGTTCATTGTTCAACCGGCGTTTGTTGACTAACAATAACCAAATCCCAAGCGGGACACATGCTTCCTGTTTATACTAGAACAGAGTGCGCGAATGGTCACATGATACACATTTTTTGGTGGCGTAGTGTGGACGGAGATATGTTCAGAAACGCTAGTGTGGACTCAGATCGTTTTTGGTCTAAAACGCCGTTTTAAAACTAAAACGCACTAGTGTAAACGGGGCCTAACTCTAGTGCGATTCAACCGAACTAAATAAGGCAGGTGTGACAGCACCCTAATGACAGTTGTCATGAGCATGCATAAAACGTCCTTCATGCTTCTTAATATTACAGAAGGTTTCATGACGGTCATGTGAACACCCCTTTAAGTGAAGTGTTCTCCTCTGGAATCCAAGAAAAGACATAAAATGCGGCAAATGGCAAATTTAAGGTGTTTAGTTGAGCACAGCTGCTGTGATGGGCCTGGGGCTGTTGTTCAGAACATCCGGAAACACTGCAGTCTGTAATCAAACCCCACACACACATCTGTGACATCAGCTCAACGTCTCGCAGACACGTGATGAGAGGCTGAAAACAGACCCATGGAGAAACGGTTCAAGCTGAAGGCTCAAAACCCTTAAGCAGGTCGCACACCAGAAGCCACGCAGCGCCATGTATTTTAGAATTCTAAACATAGGTTTCTATCAGGATACACATACCGGCGCCGCAAGTCGGCGGCTGTCGGTGGCGCCCGGCGATGGCTCAGGACGCAGTTCATTTTTCAGCCGCGCCACAGAGCGCCATCTGATTAGTTTCATGTTAAATATCATTCGAATGTGCGCGTCTGGTCTGTGATACTTTAAACTGTCATATACGCGCTGTGTCGCGGCGCTTCTGGTGTGCGACCTGCTTCAGAAAGCTTCACCGTATCAACACATGGTCAATGGAGACAGATTTCACTGCCTCACTCGCTCTCCTTCAGCTTTGTCCCTGATTTATTAGGGGTCGCCACAGTGGAGTGAACCACCAATCACTCTGGCATGTGTTTTATTTTATTTATTTTTTTTGTGGCTGATGCTCTTTCAGCCACAACCCAGTACTGGAAAAACACCCGCACTCTCAAATTTACACACACACTCAAACACTACGGCCAATTTAGTTCATTCAATTCACTTATCTTTGGTATTTGGACTGTGGAGGAAACCCACGCGAACATGGTGAGAACATGCGGAGACAGAGATACAGTAGCTGGAAAAAAAAAACATATACAATATTAAAATATATAAAAGCTTTATGTGTGTCGGTTAGCACTGTGGCCTCACAGCAAGAAGGTTGCTGGTTCGAGTCCCGGGTGAACCATTTAGCATTTCTGTGTGGAGTTTGCATGTTCTCCCTGTGTTGGCGTGGGTTTTCTCCGGGTGCTCTGGTTTCCCCCACAGTCCAAACACATGCGCTATAGGTGAAATGAATGAACTAAATTGGCCATAGTGGATGTGTGTGTGAACGTGAGAATGGGTGTTTCCCAGTACTGGGTTGCAGCTTCAAGGGTGTCTGCTGTGTAAAACATATGACTGAATAGTTGGCGGTTCATTCTGCTGTGGTGACGCCTGATGAATAAGACAATAAACCGAAGGAAAAAGATTGAATGAATATCAGTATGTCAATTATATGTTGTCCATTATTTTTCTGTATTTATTTTAATCTTTCTTTTGTTCAAATATTTATATATCGTGTCTATACATCATCTTTTTTGTCATATTTTTTTTTTCCATATAGTGCATCTTTCTCTATTTTTCTCTTCAGTTTGTTCTGTACATCATTTAATCGGTCATTTTTTTGTTTATATTATATTTTCATCTTATCTAATGTTTGTTTTGTTCTTTATATAGATCAGTGTGTTTTGTATGTAGATATTTTGGTCTACATGCATTTCATCCATCTCTCTTCCAGTCTATTTATTTGTTCTGTCATATTTTTGTTCTGTGTTTTGTTGTATTTATTTTTCATCCATCCATCATTTTTTTTCTTCCATTCATCCATCCATCCATCCATCCAGCCTTTTTTACATCCATTGTCCTTTTGATCCATCCATCCATCAATCAGTTTTTTGATCCATTCATCCATTTTTGATACATCCATCGTTCTTTTAATTGATCAATTTATCCATCCATTGTTCTTTTGATCTATCCATCCATCATTTTTTCATCTATTCATCCATCCATCGTTCTTTTGATACATCCATTGTTCTTTTGATCCACCCATCTGTTGTTCTTTTGACCCATCCATCAGTTTTTTGATCCATCTATCCATCCATCCATTGTTCTTTTGAAGCATCCATTTTTTGATCCATCCATCTATTCATTGTTCTTTTGATCCATCCATCTATCCATCCATCTGTTGTTCTTTTGATCCATCCATCCATCCTTCTTTTGATATATCCATTGTCCTTTTGATCCATTTATCCATCAGTTTTTTTTCCATATATTCATCCATCCATCGTTCTTTTGATGCATCCATTTTTTTGATCCATCCATCTATTCATTGTTTGTTTGATCCATCCATCCGTCTATCCATCCATCCATCCATTCTTTTTTTGATATATCCATTGTTCTTTTCATTCATCCATCCATCCATCCATCCATTCATTTGTTTTTCTTTTGATCCATCCATCTATCAGTTTTTTATCCATCCATCCATCCATCCATCCATCCATCCATCCATCCATCGTTCTTTTGATGTATCCATTTTTCTTTTGATCCATCCATCCATCAGTTTTTATCCATCCATCCATCGTTCTCTTGGTCCATCCATCATTCTTTTGATCGATCATTCATCCATTCAATCTTTTAAACCATGCATCTATCCATCATTCTTTTGACCCATCCATCCATCATTCTTTTGATCCATCCATCCATCCATCCATCCATCCATCCATCGCTCTTTTGATCCATACATCATCCATCCATTATTATTTTGATCCATCCATTGTTCTTTTGATTCATTACTCTTTTGATCCATCCATTTATCATCCATCCATTGTTCTTTTGATCCACCCATCCATTCATCATTCTTTTGATCCATCCATCCATCCTTCTTTTGATCCATCCATCCATCTATCCATCCATCCTTCTTTTGATCCATCCATCACACATGGACTACCATATTCATTTACCATGGTATTTAAAGAGTACTTCAAAAGTTACATGCTCAGTACCTCGCCATTTTTAAAACCGTACAGTTGGTTTGTTCAAATCAATAACTCCAGCATGAGCAGTTTAATAATGACAATAATTCACACCACGCTCAGTGACTAGAGAATATGTGTACTAATGATTTACAGTCAAATAATGACAGGCTTTGTGTCCAGACATGGGGTTTCCCAGCACTGGTAATAGTAACACATGCAGCTGGATGTCATGTTCGGTGTGTGTTTACAGGACCCATGAGAGACACACATCATTTCAGACCAGAGAGAGAGAGATTGCATTACAGAACAGATATTAAACTGCAGTCTGTTTCACCTCTACTCACTCATGGCTCCAATCCAGACTCCCCTGACAGCCGACAAGAGCCTGAGTGGATTCAATCACGGTTATACAAAATAAAAATAGGATGAAGTTGGTATTCATTGCTTTGAACAATAGTATTGTGATCTTAAAATGTGTTTGGACAGTGAAGTCATTTATGAACGTCTGAATGTTGATTGTACGCAGACACTTCATTTCCATGTGTCATTCTTTAATTATATACAAAACAGTCACAGAAAATTTGCTAAAGAAGATCTAAAGTCAGAATTGTAGATTTAAACTGAAATTAGGAAAAGAAACTGGTGGCGGCACGGTGGCTGTCGCCTCACAGCAAGAAGATCACTGTTTGGAACCAGAACTGGCCGGCCATCTAAACTGAGTGATCGGGCGAGAAGGATCATAGTCAGAGAGGTGATCAATAACCTGATGGTCACTCTGTCTGAGCTCCAGCGTTCTTCTGTGGAGAGAGGAGAACCTTACAGAAGGACAACGATCTGTGCAGCAATCCACCAATCAGCCCTGTATAGTAGAGTGGCCAGACGGAAGACACTCCCCGCTAGAATTTGCCAAAAGACATCTGAAGGACTCTCAGACCATAAGAAACTAAACTCTCTGCTCTGATGAGACTCAAATTGAACACTTTGGAGTGAATGCCAGGCACCTCTCATCACCAGGCTAATAGCATCCCTACAGTGAAGCATGGTGGTGGCAGCATCATGCTGTGGGGATGTGTTTCAGTAGCAGGAACTGAAAGACTAGTCAGGATAGAGGGAAAGATAAATGCAGCAATGTACAGAGACATCCTGAATGAAGACCTGGTTCAGAGTGCTCTTGACCTCAGACTGGGGCAACGGTTCATCTTCCAGCAGCACAATGACCCAAAGCACACCGCCAAAATATCAATGGAGGGGCTTAACAACAACTCGGTGAATGTCCTTGAGTGGCCCAGCCAGAGCCCAGACCTAAATCCTATTGAACATCTCTGGAGAGATCTAAAAATGGCTGTACACCGTCGCTTCCCATCCAACCTGATAGAGCTTGAGAGGTACTGCAAAGAGGAATGGGCAAAAATTCCCAAAGACAGATGCGCCAAGCTTGTGCCATCATATATTTAAACAGACTTGAGGCTGTAAATCGCTGCCAAAGGTGCATCAACACAGTATTGAGCAAAGGCGGTAATACTTGCGTACATGCAATAATTTTTTAGCTCTTTTATTTTTAATAAGTTGCACCAATTTTAAACACTCTTTTTCCTCATTGTCATTATGGGGTGTTGTGTGTAGAGTGTTGAGGAAATAAATGAATTTAATTCATTTTGAAATAAGGCTGTAACATAAAAAATGTGCCAAAAGTGAAGCGCTATACTTTCCAGATGCACTGTATTTCAAATAATGCAATTGAATGGCTTAACTAGGTTATGTACTGTAGGTTAACAATGCAAGTTAGTTTAATTATGCAAGCAGAATAGCAGTGGTTTGTTCTGGGGACAACTGAAAATTGACAATTGATATTTTTATAATAATATTGACCTAAGCAGTGTTTACATTTTTAAAAACATTTTTAAATCCAGCTAAACTAAATTAATACTTTCTATAGAAGAACATTTTA